>NC_135014.1:1200000-1500000 GCF_051020955.1 Megalopta genalis | reverse complement strand
CGAACGAAGAGAAGCCGATCTCTCGCGGACGCTGATTTACGGTAAACCAATTTCTCAACGATATATATATATACACATATATTCGCTGAAAAGGAAAACGCGAATTATGTATTTCGTGGACCACCGGCGAATTCGATTTTCTCGCGCGTTCCTTTCCTCGCATCCTTGAAACGTTGAAACGATTGTACGCGTACGCGCATATACAGGGTGTCTCCCGAAAATGTCTCGCGATCCGAAAGTAGGGGATACCTGAGGTGATTCGAAGCAACTTTTTCCTTAGCGAAAATGCGATCCGCGGCTTCGTTCACGAGTTATCAACGAAAAACCGTGACCAATCAGAGGCGAGATCATTTGCCGCGAGACGGCCGAGCCAATTTGCGGAACCGGGCTCCGCACGCTCGTTGGCTGGGCCGCCGCGCGCCAGCCGAGCTCGCCTCTTATTGGTCAGTGTTTGTTCGTTCATAACTCTTGAACGAAGCCTCGGAGAAAATTTTCGCGAAGGGAAAAGTTGCTTCGAATCGCCTCAGGAACCTCACATTTCCGGATTGCGAGACATTTTCGGAACAACCTGTATGTGTACGTGTAAGTTAAGATTTTGTAGTAACAACGATCTTCCTTTCAATCGTTTGCAATTAATGGAACTAAACGATTTTTGTCGCGATTCAAGTCAACGAGAAACGAAATTTTGAGGTTATCCGTTTCCATCGATCACGCGCGAGTTGGCATAAACAGCGCTATCGATGAGCAGGATTTTTTGCCCACGTGTCTCATCGGTGGATCGATATCGGTAGATGGAAAACTAATCCCGCATCGGCTAGTTATTTCTCATTGTAATGAGCACGCTCGCCGACTTCATTGCTATACCGTACAGCCGATTCATCGTACGTCCTTAACAGTAATAGACCGACGCGTTTCTGATTCATCGGCCATGTTTTTTTTTTTGTCGCGTACCGCTACGCGCAACGTTGCCCGCGAGACGTCAGCTCGCACACGCTCGATGCTGTTCGACATTTAGCGTCGCTGCTATACATATAGCGAGATCCATTGATCACGTCAGGTTTTTTGCCCGTGTGTCTAACGATTTCAAGCGAGAAGGGCGGCGAACCATTGCCAAGGATAACCGAGCGAGCTTGATAAATCGCGTCGTCACCGTTTAATCGGATCATGCAGGCTTTAATGAAGATCTCATGCTTGACCTTTGTTGCCGACCGAAAGGATGTTTGCTCTCGAGCATAGCTTATGCTAGCCGTACACACGCGAAACCTGTTAGATGGCTCTTGTTTTGACAAAGTTATTTTCCCCGTGCAGTCTTTTCTGAGGGACGAACCTCTTGGCCCTTCGCAGAGTCGATCACGCGGGAAGAACCATAATAATAATAATAATAATAATAATAATAATAATAACAGTTGTTCGTACTCTTTCTACCTTTGATATTTACTTGTGTAATTTTATTTAACGCTAAACCTACCGTGACGGTCATCTTGACCGGTTGCACATTTTTTATTTTAAGATTATTGACACAGAGGTTCTTATATAGGAAGCGATTCGGGCATTCATTCGGTTGTAACATCGATTTAACCGACTAAATAAATACGATTCGAACGAGCGTGAATCGCTTTTTCAGTGCTCGGATAGGTTCAGGTGTGAAACTGCAGCTTCGACTGGAACGAGGCAGCCGATCGATATTAGAGACGTGTCAACGTGGTCGCTGGAATCCTTGCAAGAGAAGTCTCGAAGTTGACCGGTGCGCAAGGTGCTTTGGAATTCAATGAACTTGTTCAAGCGAGGAACAGTTTATTTTCTTCCTCGCCCGGGCTCCAACGAACCCGGCTGAGCCGAACAGCGACCGAAATGCTCTGTCCGACGGTCGGTATCGTCGACGAACATGAAATTCTTGTGGAGAAAGCGTACTCGAGCGCAGCCCAGTTTCGAGATGACTGTGAACGCGACGCCAATGCACCGGCGAGCAGAAAAAGAATTCATAAGCTCTGCACCGGGAACGCGCGCGTAAGCAACGCTATCGACACCGTCGCGGTTCGTATTACACAGATTAAATTCACACAGTGGACACGTCGCTCCACGTTTAACCCTTTCACAGTTTAGTCCGTACGACCAGGAGTCGAACGATACGCCGAATTTGTTTATACAGCGTGTCCCAAAAATGTCTCGTAATCCGGAAATAGCGGGTTCCTCGGATCGTTCGAAGCAACTTCTTCCTTTACAAAAATTTTCTCCGAGGCACCGTTAACGAGTTATTAACGAAAAACCAGTGACCAATAAGAATCGAGTACGGCTGACGCGAGGCGGCCCAGCCAACCAGCGCGCGAAGCCCGGTTCCGCTCATTGGCTCGATCGCCTCGCGCCAGTCGAGCTGCGCCTCTCATTAGTCACTGTTTTTCGTTAATAACTCGTTAACGGTGCCTCGGAGAAAATTTTTGTAAAGGAAAAAGTTACCTCGAATGACCCGAGGAACCCACCACTTTCGGATTGCGAGACACTTTTGGGACACCCTGTATTTTGTGCTCCGCCGTAGAGTCGTATTACGTACGGAGATAAAGATACAAAACACGCGATGCCCGATGGGGAAAAAAGCAAAGGTCATTTTCAAACCGTCCCTCGTTATTTTATTAGACTGCGGACGGCTCGATCGGGCACACGAGATACACGGTTTTTTCGTCGTTTTTTTACGTAACACCGGCGACCGTGACGTCACACCATCCGCCGAGCGTTTCCGACTGTACACAGTCCAGCGCCGCCAACAGACACGGAAATCTTACCGGAGAAAGCACGAGCTGAGCGTAACCCAGATCCAGAACGACAAGGCCAATGTACGACGAAAGAAAAAACTGCTAACGCACGACCACGTCATATATGTATAACCATACAGAGACGAGTAACAGTACTACATATACATCGTGAGTTACGATTCGCAACGGAGAGACCTCCGAATACGCTCGGCTACGTGTGCGGTATAGACATTCACCGAGGGGCACACTTCGCGCCGAAATAATACGAGATTGCGGTAGGACCTTCGTCTCCGAATGATTGGCAATGAACGCAGATACACCAATAGCGACGCACGAATTGTTGGACGGTTCGTCGGTCTGTTCCTTCTATGCGATAAATACCGATTGAACGCGTACCAACGAATGTTATAAAACTAGACTGCGGATTTAACGTATTTATGACAAGAACGAGTAGATATCTGTAATTGTTAAAACGGTAGAAATATTAGAAACATTTAATAGCGTCGATATAATACTTTCGTTCGATCAGATTGATCAAACGATGAATGGTAGTTCCAAGATACTACTGTTTCTTGCAACAGATGCGACAAATTTTTATTTTGCATAACTATATCCCCGGTTTAACGACATCTTATTGGGTAGAAAAATATATAATAAATATATAATAATAATAAAAATATCTAATAATAATAAAAATATCTAATAATAATAATAATATATAATAATAATAAAAATATCTAATAATAATAATAATAATAATAATAATATATAATAATAATAAAAATATATAATAAATATATAATAATAAAATTTAGGTAGTACGCATTCGAGACGTCGGTTCTCGTAAGTCGCCTCGAATAAGATGTTTCCGTTTGATAGTTTACGGCGGGAATGGTATTGAAATTGCAGTCTCGAGTCTCAAATGACTCTTTCTCTCTCTCCTTCTCCCTCTCTCTCTCTCTCTCTCTCTCTCTTTCTCTCTCTCTCTCTCTTTCTCTCTCTCTCTCTCTCCCTCGCTCCCTGTATTTATAGCCGCGGTACGAGTGTCCCTTATTCGTTCCCTGAAACGTTACGAAACGTTCGTTGGCCTTGCGTGGATTCGCGGCGCCGCGAACGGTCACGAATTTTTCGTCCGGGCTTTTCTTTTCTACGCTCGGCGAGCCACGTCGGCCGGGGCGTCGTGCATATACTATACACCGCGGACATGTTTCACGAAGCAGTTCAGCAGCACGTTTTTTACGTAACGCTATGCGTAACGCCGAGCCGTGACGTCAGCGCCGCTTGGCGTCGAGCCAGCCACCAACGACGACTACGACGACGACGACGACGACGACGACAGCGACGACGACTACGCCGCCGGACGTGGAATTCTTGCGAAGGAAGCGAACAAGGAGGCCGAGAGAGCACAGTCGAACCAGACGACACGGCGTATAGCCGGTATAGGTGCACGAGGCGGCAACGCTGCGAGCGTCTGTTAGGTTCAAGGGTACGGAGTGGAGGTTGCTCGTCCCGGCGCGGTGGCGGTGCCGCCGGTGTGCCGGCCGACCACCGACACACAGCTCGTTCTGCGAAGCAGTTCGGCGCAAGTCTGCTGCTGCCTTTCATCCAACGGGAAACTCCTCGGAAAGATCCGCGCCGAGAAACTACTCCCTTTACGGAACACGTCACGTTGCCGTGTCGCGTCGCGTCGGACTCGCTCGTTTTCGGCTGCACGTAATTCCCGTACGGAATGCGGACCAGTCTAGAAGTCTGTCCCTAGCGCACGGTCCTTTAGGGAATTTAAAAATGTCGCCCTTGCCCATTTCGTTTCCTTTCGCCGCCACGGCGATGTCTCCGGTGTCTATCTATCTTTAGACACACTTTTTTTTCTGCAATGTTTACCATGCACGCGGCGCATCGGATCGCTTCGACGATGCAAAACACGGTTGCTGAAAAACTGACGTATCTACCGTCTCATATTTATTGAAACAGACGACACTGTTCCATTCATAGTTGACCCGATGAATATTAACGATCTTTAGCATCGGTTACCCGGTTTTCATTCGCGAGATTAAATAATAATCTTTTTTTGTTCGCTGCGGGGGAACCGAGAAGAGACTGACGATTATTCCCGTTTCTCTTGGAGTTAGAAATCTTTGCGTGATACCTTTTTAAAAAATGTAATTTCTTTTTTCAATTGAGAGAACATTTAATGTTTGCAAAACTGATGATAAAATGTTGGTAACGAGCATATAACGTGGGTCTTTGGAGATTTTGCAAGAATCTTTAGGGATTCTTTAAAATATATAACGAAATTAAGAAATATTACATTTTTTAAAAATATATAATCGAATTAACAGCTGATTAAATCGAAGAATATTGACCGCGAAAAATGCGACTAATTTGCGACAATTAGAAATTACCAATGGGACAAAGAAATCTTCCTTGGCTTAACCTGATCGACGATGAACCGAGCAAAACCGTTGGCAAGGAGATACGGGAAAATCTGAAATAGTTTATTGACCCTAGAATTATACAGGAGGGTGAACTTTCACAAATAAAAGTGACGTCGGTGTACAGTTTTAGAGTTGGCTGGTTTCTTTGTGCTTTAAATTCCCATTTTAGGTAGAGGAATTCACTCGTGCTTTTAACGTTCGCCCATATAAATACCGTCGAGGCAACCATCGTTTACGTACGATTGGACAGCGTTGTGCAACCTTTCACAAACTCTATAGTTTTATCAATATACAGGGTGTCCCGAAAATGTCTCGTAATCCGAAAGTGACGGATTCCTCAGGTCATTTGAAGCAACTTTTTCCTTTGCGAAAAT
This sequence comes from Megalopta genalis, assembly GCF_051020955.1. Classification (NCBI taxonomy): domain Eukaryota; kingdom Metazoa; phylum Arthropoda; class Insecta; order Hymenoptera; family Halictidae; genus Megalopta; species Megalopta genalis. Next base: position 1,494,444 of record NC_135014.1, on the reverse strand, counting down.
TTTCTCCGAGGCTTCGTTTACGAGTCATTAACGAAAAATATTGACCAATAAGAGGCGAGCTCGGCTGGCGCTCGGCGGGCCAGCCAACGAGTACACGTAGCCCAGTTCCGCTCATTGACTCGGCCGTCTCGCGCCGAATGATCTCGCCTCTGATTGGTCACTGTTTTTCTTCAATAACTCGTAAACGAAGCCGCGGATTGCATTTCCGCTAAGGAAAAAGTTGCTTCAAATCACCTCAAGAATCCCCTACTTTCGGATTGCGAGACATTTTCGGGACACCCTGTATGTACAGACCATAGAACAATAAAACAAACGAAAGCGTCGCTTTAGAAAAGATTTTTGCACGAAAGACGATTCTTCGAAAAAATATCTTCCGCAATGTGGTCGAAAAGTAAGCTGACGGATTCGTTAATTTTTCACGCGAAAAGAAAACGCGTTTTTGCCCGGTTCTTTTCCTTCTTCCTTAGGAAGTAGTGTCTCGTTTCACGGGTCGCAAGAATATTATCCCGCGCGCGATTCCGTTCGGAACGTGAACCGATACATTTTGAAAAAAATTCGATCGACGTCGTTCCGCCGTCGCCGAAGTTTCCAGCGCGCGCAATTCACGGGTTAATACACGCCGTAAATGCATAAACATCCGCCCCGTCTACTTGTAATTATATCTCGGTGGAAGCCTCGGCGAACAAACCCGCGCAAAGATTGCCGCTGCTAACGAGGCGAATTTTACCACGATCGCCGGCGATCTTCTTTGAGGCATAGAATCCGCTGGCAATGATCCCGCCGGTGAATAAAAACAGAAAGTAGAAAGTCACCGAGTTGGGTACACGTCCTCCTCCTGCTGCTGCTGCTGCTGCTGCGGCGGCGGCGGCGGCGGCGGCGCTGGTTGACCTCGGCCCTGACGTCGAGATCGACGAGAAACGGATTTACAGCGCTGACACTCGCGCCACCGTAGGACGTGCCGCGCCATGATTCACCGAGAGAACTAGTCGTTGTTCTATCGCGCGGGAGCAATAAAGAAGAAGGAAAGATTTCAGCTTTCGATATCCGTCCTTCGTATCGACGTCTCCCGTGATGGAAACACTTTAATTAAAAAAGGGTAGACGCAGCAGCCTGGATTGACCTTCGCGAACGTACTTTTTCCATTTATTTCCACGATCTCGTCTCGGATCATTTTTCGTTCTCGTTTCCATCTCTGTATCTGTTCAAAATATTCGATCGATCTCGAGAAAGTTTTTTTTCCATGCGTTTTCGAACTTTGTTCTCCTTTGTTCCTCGAGACGTCGCTTTCGCGTGAAATGTTGCAGCGACGCCGACACGTTAGCGGGATTGTAGCGAATGCTATAAACTGAATAATTAAATAATTCGTTAACATTTCATCGATCGGCCGTTTACTAATAGTTCGTTGAAGATCGAAGCTTTACTGTTAAGAATTTGTTTACAGAATTGTTCGGAAAATACAGTGATCTCGTTCACGATGCATTGAATTATCGAGATTAATTTTATTATTTTTATTATTATTATTATTATTATTATTATTACTATTACTATTACTATTACTATTACTATTACTATTACTATTACTATTACTATTACTATTACTATTACTATTACTATTACTATTACTATTACTATTACTATTACTATTACTATTACTATTACTATTACTATTACTATTACTATTACTATTACTATTACTATTACTATTACTATTACTATTACTATTACTATTATTATTATTATAACTATTACTATTATTATTATTATTATAACTATTACTATTACTATTGTTATTATTATAACTATTACTACTATTATTATTATTATTATAACTATTACTATTATTATTATTATAGTACACATTTCTTTGGTATATTATGTACATTTACGTTTATTGGCATCTCTTCTCTATTTATTCTAAAACTAATACTAACAAATTTCGCATTTAAATTCATCTAATTCAGCAAGTACTTTCGAAATTGTTACTTAAACGAAAAATCATCGAGCTCGTTAAGAAAATTGTTTGGAAACCGGCATATTTTCGTTTCGATTTACCATACTAGCATGATTATTATACCGTACCAGCATGATCATCGTCTTACACTGTTGCGTCAACAATTCGTCGAAAATCAAAATAAAAATTGATCAGCAATTTTAAATTCGGATAATCGAAGTTCTGTAGCAAAATTGAAAAGCTTCGGCAACCTGGACCGGCCATTCTGCGCGAGAGCAAACATCTCGCGAGCAAAACGGATATTGTTGTTGACTCTGAAACCGTGGCTCGTCTTCCGTGGTGCTGAATGGACGGCAACCCCCCGTCGTACGCGGAGGGTTCGTAACGGTGAATTTCCATCGCGCGAGATCGTCACCGTCGTACGGCCGACGAGAAGATCGGGGAAAATGCAAAAATCTCGGTAGCCCGGTAGAAAAATCACGGCCCCTTTGTCCCCCGGCCGTATACATATTATACATTGCGTATTCAGCGAATAACATCTGCTTAATCGTACAATGGGTTCACGGGGTACGCGTTCCGTTGGCTCCTTTTATTATAGCGTCTCAAAGAGAGCACGACGAAGGGCCTGAAAAAGGGTCTCTCCCTCTGCCATCCAGGGGCCCCGTCATGGGATCTTTAAGACGGTCCCGAAACCATCTGCCCTTTTCGGCGCGCAGAGGAGAGGAGAGGAGAAGAGGCCGGGCCCCGGGGGCTTAGAGAGAACGAGGAGTTTGCACGTGTCCTTTCAGGAAGGGATCTACGTCGGTTTCATTGTGATCGACGCGCAAAACGGGAAGCGACAATTGACATCTGTCTCCGCGCGCGTTGTGCACGGTTTCTGGGTCGAACTATTTTTGAAACCCGCCGTATGACAGGGTTCTACTACTACGCGCGTCGCTCTCTCTCTCTCTCTCTCTCTCTCTCTCTCTCTCTCTCTCTCTCAATAGCTCACTTTCTCTCTCTTTCTCTCTCTAACTCTCTCGCTCTCTTCCGGCTCTCCTCGGCTCTCTCCCCCGCTCTCTCTCTCACTCTTCCAATCTCTCTCTCTCTCTCTCTCTCTCCCCCGCTCTCTCTCTCACTCTCTCCCTCGCTCTCTCTCTCTCACTCTTCCAATCTCTCTCTCTCTCTCTCTCTCAATATCTCTCTCAACTCTCTCTCTCTCAACTCTCTCTCTCTCTCTCTCTCTTGTGCGCTCTCTCTCTCTCTCTCTCAATAGCTCTCCCGCTTTCTCACTCTCCCGCTCTCACGCTCTCTTTCTCGCGCCCTCTCTCTCGCTCTCGCGCTCTCTCTCGCGCCCTCTCTCTCACACTCTCGCGCTCTCTCTCTCTCTCTCGCTCTCCCGCTCTCTTTCGGGTCTCCTCGGCGTTCTCTCTCGCTCTCCCGCTCTCTTTCGGCTCTCCTCGGCTCTCTCTCTCGCTCTACCGCTCTCTTGCGCTCTCTTTCTCGTTTCTCCGTACCATAAAGATGTTTCCTGGTAGTTCGGGGGATGTCGAATATAAATAGACGATCTGTTCGATCCGCTTCGGCCGCTTTTATGCCGCGGAGGACAAAAACATTCGTACAACGAGAACGGATGCGAACGGAAGATACATATTTCTCTGGCTTTAACTAATTATGTTAGCGCGGAACGTACGTCCGAGAATATCGTACAAGTCGATGTTAGCAACTTCTGTTTGAAACAAGAACGAAGGACGCCTCGTGTCCTCCATGAAAATGTCCGATTTTCCACGTTAATCGAGCGCCGTTGTTTCTTTTTTCATGATTCTGAACGAGTTTTTGCAAATAGCTTTGTTTCAATCCTTTGTAATCGAGCCTGTTTTAACTGAAAAATATATTTAATTTTTAATAATTATAATTGTCTAGATAATAATATTGCAATTAAAATATTAATAATATTACATAATATTACATTAATATTGTAATATTAATAATATTACAATAGAACAATAATATTCTTATTAATAATATAATATATTATATTAATTTATTATAATATAATATTATAATATTATATTAATATATTCTTATTAAATTGTCTAATTATAATATTCTTTAGACAAGAATAAAATTTATAATTGTCTAAATCGAGCTTTATACATTTAGACAATTATAAATAATTATAATTGTCTCAATTGAACTTTATACATTTGATTCTTGCAAATGGAAAACTAAAGTCACCTGTAATAAGTTTAATCTTATACGAGTTAGATTCAGAAGATGTATAAAATTTATAAAATTCATCTTATCGTCGCGTTGTTATCGTCGCACCGATTAAAGTGCAACGGGCGGTGAACAGGATTTTTCAAGAACGTTTAATAAAGAAACGGTCGAACTCGGAATGTGTTTGCGGTCGGTAGAAGCCTAGGTGCAAGAAACGTCGCATTCCACGGGGACGTCGAATTATTGTGCAAGAGCACAATCATCGCGCGTAATCAGCAGAACGTAATTCTACCGATTCCATTATCACGGTGCGTAATACGCAGGTTATTTTCGTTCAGGACCGCGGTAATCTTGCGAACGTGGTGGCGATGACTTCTAATCGCACAGGCGTTCCGCGATTTAACTGTGACCGCCGTTTTAGAAACATTCGCCACGATCGATTACGTAAATTGTTGCATCATTCGAACGATAAACTAATTATCGCGTGTGCCACGGTGTACGTATCTTCGAGAAGAATTGACAGAAAGCCATCAATTTACTCTTAATCGGATTTTTACACATCAATTTCGGAACGGTAACGATAAATAAAAGACGATTTAACGCGAGAAGTACTAATTAAAATTAAATCGATTTGCCGCATATTTATTTAATATACGTATATTTATAAATCTATCGAATAGAAAGACAATTTAACGTGAAAAGTACTAATTAAAATTAAATCGATTTGCCGCATATTTATTTAATATACGTATATTTATAAATCTATTGAAATTTATAATTTGCAGTCATTCATCTTTTTTTTTGCAATTTATAGATTCACTTTCACAGATAACCAAAAAATTTCCATTACAGCTTCTGTTATTTTCACTAAAAAATGTCATTGTTGTTACGACAGTATTAAAAATTCAAGCGCAAGTACTGTAATTTGGATATGATAAATATTGAAATTTTCACGCGATAATTTAAATATCATCTGTCCCGAGGTCCTCCGTTGATCGTACGAAAATTTTGCAAACTCAGCGAAATCTGGTTTATTCATAATTTACCGGTATTTATTGTAATTGAGCGACGCAAGAAATCCGCAGTTGATCACTCCTGGGTCTAGAGAGGAAAAACATCAGCCTCTTTAGCTCAGTGGCAGAGCACTGGTCTCGTAAACCAGGGGTCGTGAGTTCAAACCTCACAGGAGGCAAATCTTTTTTTTATTCCTTTGTAATATGTACTTATTTAGTATCGAATAGTTTTAGCGACCGTTCTTTATCGGATTCCTATCTGACACTTATTTTTTATAAATTTTTAATCTCGTCACAGATCAGCAATTGTGCGCCATGATGTATATATTACATATTAATATGATCAGTTAAATTTATTCAGTCACTATTAAACTACAAACAATATAAAAGTATTATCTAGAAATCCCGTAATAATTTATACAAATATCTATTCGCAACTATCAGTTTTGATTCTCTTTTTTATCAGATAATTCTTAATATTTAATCCCTTAATTCAGATAATTCGCATGCTGTTGCAATATTAGATTGCATAAAGATACTGTTCAGTATGAAAAATAATGTTCAAGAATAACGCTTTCGCACAATAAGGTCGCTTTCCGATGAATATTTATAAATATTACATAACCTATACAATTACGTACACGCTAATTACCTATCCGCTAATCGGTCGAGGAAACGTTTAAACGTAGAGTTCGCGAATTAAGCTCAGGAATGACCGGAGCGGCTATTTTTTCGCAAACAAATAAGCAAGGAAACCGGTTTCGTTGATGTTAACGTGCATACATATTTATCGAAAGCCTCTAAGGTTTCCTGACACTGTTCGCGGTCTTATTTATCGTTGGTCGGTACAATAACTCTCGTCGCACTGTATGTACTTATTTTCCAAACGGCTATGGGAAAATTGCGCGCCACTTGTACACGTGATCGACAAATTTCGCCGCCATTCCTGTCGGAACTGATTTCGCTATCCGCGGACACGCGTAACGTCCGAGAAACGAAACGATTAATTAACCCTTTGCGCTCGAGTATATGGTATTATAATACCATTATTAATTTATAAATTCAAACGAAAAATTAATCTATAAAACCATTATAAAATTTTAAATCTATTCATTGTTAATATAAATATAATAAAATTTAAATATTTACAAATTAATTCCAATTCAAAATTAACCCAAACATTAAAAACCTTAAATAAAATTTAATAAAATTATAATAAAACTTCTATAAAATTAAAATTCCTATTAATATCATTAACTAATAATACTAAAAATTTCAGTCTAATTATTCTAATCTTAAACCCCAATTTTAAATTAATCCTAAAATAAACTCTGAGGCACCGCTAAAATTTGTTATATCACGTTTCAAGATAATTTTTATATGAACAAACTTTTTAGATTTAAAAGATTGCTAAGAGTGCAATTATTGCGCGTGTCCCAAGAGTCAATTTCATGCGCATAAAATGCATTTTGTCACGTATAATAGAAATACTGTAAATTAGAAAGATAATTTTATATTTACAGTTAAAATAGCTTCGAGTGCAAAGGGTTAAAAACGAGAACGATTAGGCCTAGACGAGATAGCGGCGAATTATCATTCTTCTCGTTCTTCGTCGTGAATTTTCGTCCGCACGGTTGCCGCGTGAAGATCGCCCTTATAAAGGGCGATACGAGCTCTTTATAAATATCCGATCGTGCAATTAACGTTCGGCGAGAGGTTAGATTTCAATTTACAACGAAAAGATGTACGATCGACCCGGGATTACGTTCGACTACTCGCCTCGGACGCGTGGAGATTGATGCGGGGCGAGGTTATAAAGAAATTAGGCGACGTCGATTAGAAGAAATCGTTCTGGAAACGGCGCGATTCGGAATTCAGGCTGCGCGTCGGAGTCTGCGAATGCGTCCCACGTACCGCGAACCCGCGCATTCTCGATATTCAGGAGTTACACCGTGAGCGCGGAGTGGGGGGAGGGGGGCGCTGTTTCCGTAAAATGTCTGCGAAGTAGGAAACCGGAGGTTACCGCATCTACAGGGTGTTTCGCCGAAGCCTTTGCAAAGCGATATCTCCGTTATCGTTGACGGTACTAAAAAATGCCAGAGGAACGGATCGTACGGTTCGAAGGGCTGCGTCTTGCGGTGGAAATCATTTCTCTTCGAAGGTTATACTTTTCGAGATTTCAAGGTCGCCGGTGTTTCTTTCAACGGGATCACATATTTCCAGCAGCGTATCGCGACAGCTGAGATCAAGACGAATCCGATGACCTATGGTAAGACGACCGTCGCGTGACCTTGAGTACGAACAAATTGAATTTAAAACGTTTAGACATTAACGGGAACGCTGAAATAGCTACAAGAGTAGAGATCAATGATATCAAATTTATTGCAATAATTGTTCGAAATTATTTCCATCGATTTCTACACGTTTTTTTAATATCGTTTTTCTTGTTTTTTTTTTTTATTCAAGTCGCAGCCGATCTCTTGCCTCGTAACAGCTTCAACGAAACACCCTGTATGTGTACTATAGCGATGCTTCGGGGTTTCGCGATGGTTCGTGACAGGGGGTGAAACACGTTTTTCTCACTCGTTCGCGCATGACGAACACCGTGGTACCCAGGCCAGCGGAATCTTAATCCTTGGATTAGACGTTAGGCGCACGTGCTTCGCAAAAAAAAACAGAAAAAAAAGAATCCTGTGAACCCTAGAGTACCAATAATACACGCGCCCGAAAGATTTGATCGCGTCGAACGATCGCATTTACTAACCAACCAACGATCCCGGTGTCCCGGGTGCTGTTCGACCAGTTTTTAATCAACAGATCGTTCAACATAAGTGTTTTATTTATTATATATATAATAAAAAAAAATTAATATTATATATTATATAATAATAATATATATAATATATATAATAATAATAATATATATAATATATATAATAATAATATTATATATTATATAATAATAATATATATAATATATATAATAATAATATTATATATTATATAATAATAATATATATAATATATATAATAATAATATTATATATTATATAATATTATTATTTTGAATTTATGCAATATTTTATATATTAATAATATTTATATATATATACATAATAATATTATATATACTAACAATATTATATATATTACTAATATTATATATACTAATAATATTTTATATTTTATTTTATATTTTATATTTATATTTATACAATATTTCCGCTGAACAAATTCGTATCAAAATTAAATATCGATCGTCACAACATTGTAACGCGTGATACAACTAAGAGAAAGCTGAACAATTTTTGAAGAAACAATTAATACAATGGTTCTCCTTTACGTAACAACGAGGTCGCCCGAAATGAATTGATCGCGCGGAGTTCCAATTTCATCGAGTAATTCTCCGTTTCGAAGTAAAAAAAAAAGAAAAAAGGAAAAAAGAAGAAAAGAACAAGCGGAACACATCTTAATTCGAACGTTACGATTCAGAGCGAATGTACACATATGTACATACCGTACTCGGCGATAGCGAAATCCTGCGGAGAGATAGTTACGGCCCTGGCCGGTACAAACCGGTTTTACTCGATCACGAGACTTTAGGCGATCGTTTACGACGTGGGCGAGGTAATGGTCCGTTCGGGCTGAAAATCAAAGTCCCTCGCGAACGATGCGCGCGCCGAGAAAAAGAAAATGCTGCTTATTAATATTTGCCGGTCCCCCGTATTTCGTCCCCCCTCCCCCGGAATGTAATATTCGTAATAACCGTGGCTTCTCGATTAACTTCTCCCGTGTCTTTAACACCCGACGCATACGTTTTCCATTTAGGATCGTAAACGTACTCGCGACCGCGAAATTCAACGGATCTTTTAATTCGATTATTTTGCACGGACGAACGAGACAACTCGTTTACACGTACACGTGCACACGAGAGTGTGCAGCATATATATATATATGTATTTAATCCGCATGATGCATAGCCGACCGGGACGAAAATTATTATTCCACTTGCGAATTGCTAACGATCAAACGATCCTAGAGAATGTAGTCGTAACGTAGAACGCATGTCGAGAAGTTAATTAGCGTATATATTGTTTATAACGCTGTAAATCACAATGTCTTTACGTTTATCGCTGAGTAAGTAACTACGTGTAGACTTTTGTATTCTCTTTTTGCCGACCGTTCATGAACGAATGAAATCTTTCCCGTGAAACTTCGCCGCATGATCTATCATACAGGGTGTAATTAGGGAGTACCAGGGTGTAAATAGGGAGTACCATGATGTAAAAATTATGGTAGTCCCAGGAAATAAGTGGTTCCTGAGGTCATTCGAAGTAACTTTTTCCTTTGCGAAAATGCGATCCGCGGCTTCGTTCGCGAGTTACGAACGAAAAAGCGCGGACCAATAAGAGGCGAGCACGGCTAGCGCGCGGCGGCCGAGCCAATCAGCATCGAAGCTCGATTCCGCGCATTGGCTCGGCCGCCTCGCGCCAACGAAGCCCGTTCCGCGTATCCAATGGGCGCCGCGCGCCAACCGAACTCGCACCTCACTTTTTGTCAGCGTTTTTCGTTGATACAGTAAATTCTCCCTAATTGACCCTCAGCTTGGAAACGAAAATGGGCAATTTCGGAAAAAGAATGGATTTTATAGTTGTTGAAAATCGATAGCTATAAAAACGAGCCGCAAGGCTCGAATAATCGTACCTCCTCTTCCCAAATTGTCCATTTTTGTGTACAAGCTGAGAGTAACAATTAGGAAGAATTTAAACTCGTAAATAAAGCCGCTGATTGCATTAGTCGTCTTTGTCAAAAATCCATAAAATTATTCTTGTATTTAGTGCAATAGTTGCATATCGAAAAGGAGGTTACCATTCGTAGCAACCAAATTATTATCGGGAAAATAAAAAACTTTCCAATTTATTTTTAACCACATTATTTTAGACGTCCAGCTTTTTAAATGTAAAAATGTCCTGGCGATTATTGTTATCGAGCAGCGGGCGCAAGGAATTCCATCAATCGGATCGATCGATCGATACTTGCAACAATCCAAGTTCCAGCTGTGGTCGTTCACACTCCGGACACAGGCACAGTCAATCTTACTTGTCAATTCAGTTGAGACATTAACCCACATAGTTGTAATTGTCGGGGTGTGACTCATCGCACCACCGAGACCGGTGCTCGCAGGCCATCAGCTTCCGTGAAGTTAGGGTCTCGAGGATCGATCAATGATTGTTCAGGTTGCAAGGACTTCTTCGCAGCCTGGGATTCCATTATACACGCTTTCCATCCGTTTAACCCAGTTGCAGTTGCGAAAGAGACGTGTATAGCGGTAACGATTATCTTATAGTTCACTAAAGCATAAAACCATCTTCGAAAACGTCTGCAAACAAGATGACGAATACGTACAAGGTTCCCCGAAAAATATCTCCCAATCCGGAACCGGTGAGTTCCTAAGGTCATTTGAAGTAACTTTTTCCTTAGCGAAAATGCGATCCGCGGCTTCGTTTACGAGTTATTAACGAAAAACGCTGACCAATAAGAGGCGAGCACGGCTGGCGCGTGGCGGAACAGCCAACGAGCGCGCGAGAGCCCAGCACCGCTCATTGGCTCGGCCGCCGCGCGCCAGCCGCGCTCGCCTCTTATTGGTCAGCGTTTTTCGTTAATAACTCGTAAACGAAGCCGCGGATCGCATTTTCGCTAAGGAAAAGGTTACTTCGAATGATCTCAGGAACCTACCATTTTCGGATTGCAAGGCATTTTTGGGACATCCTGTATGTATATACATATACTATAGTCATAGTGGCCGAAATAGTACAGTTTATTACATCGTATTCCGATTCTTGGAAGAAATCGATCAAAGTGAAAAAGCATAACTTCGTAAGAATTAATAATATATAATATATAATATATATAATAATATATATATTATATATTAACCTGTATCATTACATTTCGGCCACCGTGCCAGAACGTCACCGAAAGATCCCATATGAATCGGCGCCGTTGAAATTTTCCCCCGTGGTACGGAACCGATCCTATGGGCGTGGACCGAGGCCCGCGAAACATTGGGAAACGATCGACGACGCGTTCGCGGGTCCAAGACTCGTGTCTGCCATAATTTTTCAGGAACTTCCGGCGGCTCGAAAACCCCCTGAAAATTATGCCGGCTACGTCGGGTACATAGGGACACGTTTAAGTAGATAGATATACATATATATACAGGTATGTACATACGGTGGCGTGTCGAAGCGTGATGAGCATACCGTAGGTCTGATTCGCTCGGTCGCTCGCTCGTTCGCTTATTCGCTCGCTCGCTCGCACGCTCGGCTGCGACCGGTTACTCACGTTGTGGGTATTCGTCGCGCATTCTACCCACCGCTAGTATTCTAGTATTCCGTGGCGTACTCAGAGCACCCTCGGAACTACGGGGCTACGTGACCGGCATCGGCGCCGCGGCTCTTTCGAGAAAGGCGCCTTCCAATCCACGAATTGCAAAATATTCCACAATTACGGAACTCGCCGGTCGCCCGCGCGAGCGCGCTCGCGCGGCCGGCGTACATACACGGCCGTTCCTTGCCCGCTCCGCGCCGCTCCCCTCCCCTCCCCACCGCACCGCACCGCACCGCACCACACCGTCCTGCACCGTCCCGTGCGCCTAGGCCAATCGATATTTCTCCGGGAATCGAACGGACGCGCGAATGGGACACGTACTTCCGCTCGAAAATATTTCACGACGGTTCCATCGAAAAATAGCCCGCGCGAATGCTCTGCATACAGTGGCGCGCGAAGGTGTTTTTCGTACACCTTTACAAAGTGGACCAAATGACTCGAATTTTTTTCAGACGATAGCGAGACATTGTCTACTAGACAATAACTGAGTCAATGACTTTTTTTTAAATTTTTCTATTACTTGCAACGACGAAGAAGGAATTAAGAGCTCTCGTTTTTAACTTTTTTTTTATCTAAGCCTAAAACGAAAATTTTAAAAATTTGAGAGAAAATCGAGAAGAATGAAAATATGTAGACATTTCGAAATTGAAAACTTTGAGTCTTCTTACGCTTGTATCGTGTGCATCGTCTTGTTCCTGCTTTTTATTTATCACGTGGCTTGTATCAAGTACCGTGGAATCTAATTAATACTGTTCACATTATTTTCCCGCGGGTCGGTGTTATTCAACGAATCCGTCCGAGGTTCTGCTTTCCCAAGAAAGCCATAGGATAGCTTTTATTTATTAATTTATTTATTAAGGCCGTGACACCGCACGCATTTTCACTTACACCTTGTACGACACCCGACGTCTGACATTAACAGGTGCTCGTCAATATTTATTTCTAAATCGTCCCGTATATCCAGCGAGACTCGTAAGTGTTCTGCTTAACGACCGGAACATAAAATTCAGCTTAATATAGAGGCGATCGTCCGTTGTTATTATTATGAACATTATAAAAATTAGCCCTGCAGCTTTCCTTAGGATTTACGCACCCTTTAATCCTGGCAGCGATGGCTTCTATCGAATAAATAAAACTTTATGTACAAAACATTAATTGCATGCAACCTGCTAGTTACATTATTTATATTCGTTCACAGTGAATTCTCCCTAATTGACCTTGTCACTATCGGCTTGTACACAAAAATAGACAATTCGGAAAGATTATTCGAGCCATGCGGCTCGTTTTTATAGTCGCCAATCGTCCATTTCTGTTTCCAAGCTGAGGAAGAAATTAGGGAGAATTTACTGTAAATGGTACAATACATAATATAATATAATATATATATATATATATATATATATATATATATATATATATATATATATATATCTCGTATGAAAATATATAGTCTTTCAGCGTTTACTAAATAATTTTAACAAGTTTTTTTTAAGAAGATTTTTAAAACGTGAATACACACATATTTTCACCCAGATAATATTCTAGCCGGTTCTCGAGACGAATTCCACGGTAGCTATAAGCTTAGATCTTGAAGCGACGACGCGAAGACAATTTTGGCCACGGATCGTAGCTCGCCGGACCAACAACGTGCGTCGCCGCGGCCGGCAGAGCCTCCCCTCGAGAAGCGCGCGAACGGCGTGTCGGTCTCGCGCGGAGGTGTACCACGATGGCGGCGACCGGCGCGACTCTTTCAGGCTACCGTTTCCGCGACACAGATACGCGGGAGCTTCTCGCGAGAGTCTTACTCCAGTGAATCGACTACCGTTAGCCGCGTATATTTGGTAACGGTTCGCGCGGACGATGGGTAATTGCGTGCGAAGAACGCGGCGGCGGCGGCGGCGGCGATGGTTCGAGACGAGCCTGGAAAGTCGAAAAAAGAAGCGGTCCATTACGGGCACGCACGTGCGCCGGCTTTTATCGTCGCGGCGAGCCGCGTCGCGCCGTGCAGCGCCGCGCCGCGCCGCTCCGGCTGTAGGTGAAACCGTTCCCGTTTCCCAGTGGTCATGCGTTGCCCCCCCCCCCCCTCCGTCGGGGAGCTGCGGCGGCGACAACGGACGGTCCATCTCTCGCGCTCTCCTTTATTCGTTGCGGTGGACTCTTGCGCGCGGTTTCTGTATCGCAACGCGCACGATAAACCGCTTATCTCGCCGGCTACGACACAACGACGACGACGACGACGCCGGGAGAGTGGGGGGAGCGCGGCTACGGGGTCCACCGATGTCGGCGGCTCCGCGGCCAGAGGGGTTCGGAGGCGGCAGAGGGGGACTTATCGGTATTGACACGCGAGGGCAACGTGACTTTCTAGCGAGCCAGCAGCAGGATCGATACAAAAGTTTCTTTTACGTGTTGCACGCTCGTAGGCATATGTATAACCTACGTATACGTACGTCGTCCGTGTCGTGCCGTGCCCCGGCTGTTTCGTTGCGTTGCGTTGCGTTGCGTTACGCTTTTCCTCCGCCCAGCTGGCAAAGGGCTGCGAACGAGCCTCGGATACGTACCCGGTCAGACGATCGGTCGCTAACCGCTGTTAACCCTTTGGAATCACCAGAATTGTACCTTTGTCTTTAGTTTTGGGAACAGTTTTTCGCCTTCGTGCTCATTCCAGTGTCGACGATACGGCGACATTAAATTATTAACGCTGCAAGGTAATCGCGTAAGATATACATACGTATATGTAAATACATAAAATTGTTTATTTATTAATTGTTATAAAATTTCGCGGCGGTGTAATGATTTTTATTTCCATTCAATTTTTGGGATATTTTAATAAAATGTTATATATTGTACTGCTGTGAAATTTTATACCAATTAATGAATGAAAAATTTTCTGCTTTTATTTATGTATTTTACGCGATTTATTATGCATATGTGTATACATATATGTGTATATTGGCACTTATTGGTAGGAATGTCGATAGGAAAAGCTTCTGAGTGCAAAGGGTTTCGGTATATTATAATAAAATGTTATATATTATACTGCTGTGAAATTTTATAGCAATTAATGAATGCAAAATTTTCTGCATTTATTTATGTATTTTACGCGATTTATTATGCATATATGTATGCATATACGTGTTTATTGGCATTTATTGGTAGGAATGTCGATAAGAAAACCTTTTGAGTGCAAAGGGTTTCGGTATATTATAATAAAATGTTATATATTATACTGCTGTGAAATTTTATAGCAATTAATGAATGCAAAATTTTCTGCATTTATTTATGTATTTTACGCGATTTATTATGCATATGTGTATACATATACGTGTATATTGACACTTATTGGTAGGAATGTCGGTAGGAAAAGCTTCCGAGCGCAAAGGGTTAAGTGGAAGCGGCTAGCTCATTTCCATCCGCGATCATTATAGTTGAAACATGATTCTACGAAACACTATGGCAGCCTGGAGGAGAGGTAAATCATCCCTCGGATCGCACCCGCGCCATCTTAGAGCGGGCTCCCGCGACGCAATCATCTCTCAACGTATCGACGTTTTACGTTATATTTAAAAATTCATCTCTCCTTGGTTATCGCCGGCTCTGCCCTGCATCATCGTTTCCACATACACTCTCGACCCACTTCACACTAAACGAGATGCTTTTAAAATATCTCTGCGCGCGCTCCGCTCGCGAACGCCCGATACTCATCGATTCAATGATAAATTCACCGCTATGTATTTACAGATGAGTCTGAAACGGCGAGACGGCATTGGTCGCCGAGAGTACAATAAATTCGCGATCATTCCGGCGTTGTGTCCATCGTTGTGTTCCAGCGAACCACCCCGAAGACGGATAAATCGCTGTTCTATAATTCAATACTGAGATATTTATAAAAAGAAGGAACATGATTTGAAGATATCCTAATATTTCATAGATATTAAATATTTCATACAAGATATTAAAATATCTATATTTATATATATTTCTTTTTTATTATATTTATAGAGATTTCTTTTTTATTAAATTTATTCATATTTATTTTATTTTATTTGTTATTATATTTATTCGTATTTATTTTATTTTATTTTATTTGTTATTATATTTATTCATATTTATTTTATTTCATTTTTTATTAAACTTATTCATATTTATTTTATTTTATTTTTTATTATATTTATTCATATTTATTTTATTTTATTTGTTATTATATTTATTTATATTTATCTTATTTTATTTGTTATTTTATTTATTCATATTTATTTTATTTTATTTTTTTATTATATTTATTCGTATTTATTTTATTTTATTTTTTTATTATATTTATTCGTATTTATTTTACTTTTTGTCAACACACGTTAGCACGAAATTTAGTGAAAATAATATTTCGTTATTTCCGAAAACCACTTTATTATTAAACCTAATTATTTAAACATATCTCGGTATCGACTTAGAACGCAGCTTGTTACGCGGACGATGCGACCGGCGCGAAATAAAAATAAATGCGGAAAGGTCCTTGACATAACCTCGTGTGTAAAGTTCAGAATTCTTCAGAAGGGAACGCGAATCTAATTCCAATCGGGGCGATGGAAGAGCGGATTCGCGAATTTGTTCTCATTGCGGTATCGAAAAGAAAAAGACCAGCGTCGAGAAGTATTGAAAACCGTCGAGGATAAATCGTCGAGTGGCTCGCGTAATCGGATGAATATTTATAAAGCGTGTAATAATCCGTCTGGCGAGATTGTGTATACTATCACGTAACGTCTCTAATATAATCGAACTACGGCGGCGCGGTGCGACGGCACACGAGCCGGGCACCCACGTGTCAATAAACGTACAGCAACAACACAAACATAAATCTTAGATAAACTTTGGAAATTTCCTACGGCTAGAAACACGATTTCGTGGCTTGCGGCGGACACTGTCGGCCGAGGAAGAAGCGGCAAACATTATCTGATAACGGCGCCACGCTAACGGCTCGATCTTCTTCGTTAGTTTCCTCCGTCGGCGGCCGGGCTGTTCGCGGCGCACCCACGCGGTCGCTTCAAAAATTTCACGCCGTGCCGCCGACAATTGGCGACAATCTAGTATTATTATTTTTCTTTAGCTAGTATTATTTTTTCGTTCGAATAGTTTTCAAGTACGATCATTCCGGTGGGTCGGTTCGGGGGTTGTAGAAAAACCACCCCCGAGAATCATCCATGCGACTGACATCCGTTAAAAGTATTCGACAAAATGGTGTGTATTTTTTTTCCCTATCGAAACACGCTTCGATTTTCTACATAGCCGTATATTCTGTATTCTGCATTCTACGGTGGTTAAAAACTACCCCCGAGAATCATTCATGCGACTGACATCCGTTAAAAGTATTCGACAAAATGGTGTGTATTTTTTTCCCCTATCGAAACACGCTTCGATTTTCTACATAGCCGTATATTCTTTATTCTGCATTCTACGGTGGTTAAAAACTACCCCCGAGAATCATTCATGCGACTGACATCCGTTAAAAGTATTCGACAAAATGGTGTGTATTTTTTTTCCCTATCGAAACACGCTTCGATTTTCTACATAGCCGTATATTCTGTATTCTGCATTCTACGGTGGTTAAAAACTACCCCCGAGAATCATTCATGCGACTGACATCCGTTAAAAGTATTCGACAAAATGGTGTGTATTTTTTTCCCCTATCGAAACACGCTTCGATTTTCTACATAGCCGTATATTCTTTATTCTGCATTCTACGGTGGTTAAAAACTACCCCCGAGAATCATTCATGCGACTGACATCCGTTAAAAGTATTCGACAAAATGGTGTGTATTTTTTTCCCCTATCGAAACACGCTTCGATTTTCTACAGAGCCGCATATTCTGTATTCTGCGTTCTACGTTGGTTAAATAATAATTGTTACTTTTACGTTCTCGGATGATTCGTTTTAAGCTCGCCGCTCGAACGCAACGGAACAGATATCGTTTTACGGCCGCATGGTTAACAACGTACACCGCACGAGCATGAATCATTTCTGAAAGAAAACGGCGTTCCTGAAAGAGAAAAAAAAAAGAAAAAATGGCGACACACAAGCGGAAACCGACGTTTCCTCCCGATCGTTGCACCGGCTGCGAAATCAAGGCGCGCGCGTACGTTTCCGCGAAGAAATTATGATGGACGACAGAAGCTCGGAGCATCCCGAGGTGACATAAATATTTATGCGTCTCTTCGAGAGCGAAAGCTGCGCTTTTGCGTGCGAGCCGCCCGTTGGCCCCTGATATTACGCGCGATAAACCGCTTCGATAACAATTACGGTAATGTTTACGCCGATTCGTCCTCGGTGTCCACAGCGATGTTAATTAATAAATGCATATAATATATAATATATAATATAATATTATAATAATATAATAATATAATAATACAATAATATAATAATATAACAATATAACAATATAATAATATAATAATATAACAATATAATAATACAATAATATAATAATATAACAATATAACAATATAATAATATAATAATACAATAATATAATAATACAGTAATATAACAATACAGTAATATAACAATATAATAATATAATAATATAACAATATAATAATACAATAATACAGTAATATAACAATATAATAATATAATAATACAATAATACAGTAATATAACAATATAATAATATAATATAATAATACAATAATACGTCCGATCGATAATAGAAATAGTCCGCATTAATTCCAATTAATAGAAACAAAACACGGTAAAATTCTTTCTAATTGACCGTTAGCTTGGAAACGAAAATGGACAATTTGGGGGAAGAGGAGGCTCGAATAATCGTATCCAACCCTTTGCACTCGAGTGGTGACTCTGAGGCACCGCTAAAATTTGTTACATCTCGTTTTAAGATAATCTGTGTACTAATAAAGTTCAGATTTAAAAAATTGTTAACAGTGCAACTGTTGCGCGGATCCCAATAGTCAATATCGTATGCATAAAATGCATTTTGTCGTATAAAATAAAAATACTATAAGTGGGAAAAACGATTCTACATTTTATTGTACTAATAAAGTTCAGATTGAAAAAATTGCTAAGAGTGCAACTGTTGCGCGGGTCCCAAGAGTCAATATCGTATGCATAAAATGCATTTTGTCGTATAAAATAAAAATACTATAAGTTAGAAAAACGATTCTACATTTTATTTATTACAATTTATTACAATTTACAGTTGAAATAGCTTCGAGCGCAAAGGACTAATAATTCTACACAAACTATTAATATATAGTCGCGAAAGCGTCAAACGCTGATATCGAAGATCGAAATGCAGTAAAAATAATCAACTAGGCTCGAACGATTTCTCGTTGACGGTCGGAAAAGCGTCGAAATTTAAAGTCGGAACGTCGATTATCCGCTGTCTCGATCTCGATCAGATAACGGACGGACAGAGGAAGCGGGGGGGGGGGGGGGAAAAAGAGGATCAGGGAAAAGAGAAAACGTCAGTTCGGCTCTCGCACCCTCTTCTTTGTTTCGACGCGCCGTTAAAGCCGACGCGGCGCGGCGCGGCCGTAGAAACACCTGACGTCGCCAGGCGGACGCCCGCCAGCCAGCCAGTCCGTGTACGTAAGTACATACCTGTGGCAGGTGAATCGAGTCAGGTGCCCCAGCAGATGGCTACCTTTACTCGAGAAAGCGTTATAAAAGCGGTCTAACATAAATGTGGGTTACTAGCTATGCCTAACGCCGTCCGTTAGACCAAGCTTCACAATTCACGCGTCGTTTCTGATTTCATTCGATGATCCTTCTACTCCTCCGTCTATCGTTCCAGCCGCACGATTCCGATCCGCTACAGCGAAGAACGTGATCGACGGATCGCTACGGTTTTTGTTCGATAAATCCGACCTGCCGGCCGGCTCGCTCGTAAGCGATACCGATCGATTCACAGGGTGTCCCAAAAGTGACTCGCAATCCGAAAGTGGCGGATTCGTCAGGTCATTCGAAGCAACTTTTTCCTTTACAAAAATTT
Source organism: Megalopta genalis (assembly GCF_051020955.1). Classification (NCBI taxonomy): domain Eukaryota; kingdom Metazoa; phylum Arthropoda; class Insecta; order Hymenoptera; family Halictidae; genus Megalopta; species Megalopta genalis. The sequence goes on along the minus strand of NC_135014.1, from coordinate 1,474,888 downwards.
TCTCCGAGGCACCGTTAACGAGTTATTATTAACGAAAAACAGTGACCAATGAGAGGCGAGCTCGGCTGGCGCGAGGTGACCGAGCCAATGAGCGGAACCGGGCTTAGCGCGTTGGTTGGCTGGGCCGCCTCGCGCCAGCCGTACTCGATTCTTATTGGTCACCGTTTTTCGTTAATAACTCGTTAACGGTGCCCCAGAGAAAATTTTTGCAACGGAAGAAGTTGCTTCAAATGATCCGAGGAACCCGTCATTTCCGGATTGCGAGACATTTTTGGGACATTCTGTATATTTTCATAGGAATGTATACGAAGTTCCTGCAAGTTCTTGCAATCGAGGCACCAAGGTGTTTATTTTACACCAAAATCCGCGGTCTACGTATTCGCGGTCACTGATATCCTCTTTCGTTTTAACGGCGCGGATTGCTCCCCGTTTTATTTATTTATTTATCAAGTTCGCATAGTTAGTTCTCGGTCCGGCAGAATTTATAGAAACGGTTGGACAAAATTGTATCGTATATACTCTCTGTCAGAAATAAAATGAGGCTCTGCGATATTTCGCGAGACGTTAAAAATGTTCGGACACACGGGTTGCATAAAGATGCAAAACCGCGGAGTCTATTCTTAGACCGACCACACCGAAATCGTGTTCACTTTGAACACCGGCTGACAACAACTCCTAGCGGACTTCGTTATCGTGAAAAAATATTGACTTATCGAAACTCTGACACAATTCAGATATTTTTTAAATAAGTAAAATTTAACTTCGTAAATATTACACCCTTCTCATTTTAACACTATACTGTATTGTTCTGTAAGAACGACAAGACTGAATTTATTTAAACATTTCACCACTTTTACTGCAACGTATGCTTGAATCGAGAAGTTTATTCCATGTACATTCCTACAAAAAGAGTCTTTGTCGACAATCTCAAGCTAAAGAAATACGAAACCGGTCGAAACGATCTACATTGATAGGTTAGGTTTCGCGCGAAGTATTGTACGATAATAAGAAACAACCGTGGACACGTTCAAAAACAGAGGACACGCGTGTACGTACGTATAAAAACGGATCGCGCGTGTCTGTTCAGTCGTGGTATAAAATCGCGTAAATTATAAACAATGTTTTTTCGATGCGAGACGCCTGTGCCTCCTTCGGCGCGCTAATTTATTACGAGCGGATCGTTTCGTGGTTCCATGTACGGACAAGATCGGCGCCAGGTCTCACCTTGTTTGCAAGCGTATAACCGGCGGTGCTCGCATGATTCATCTAACGACAGCTACGCCCTCTTCGGACGTCCTAACAGGAAGCGGTAATTTTCGCGACCGGATACGGAAAGATTGCACGTCCTTCGAGGCGTTCTCCCGTCGGCCGAACGAACACAACGATGCAACGATCGCATCTTTTTTTTCTCTATCTGTTCGTATTTCTTCTTTTTTTTTCCTTTTTCGTCCTCGCCATTGGACACGTGGCGGTGGACTCGTCGTCGTCGTGTGCACGTAGTAATACGCCGTCTTTGGTTGTATGGAACGGCCGCGGGGCGGCGCGCGGTGGCGGACGAGAGAGTATGCGCGGTCACGTGTAAGAATGGAATAGCGAAAACGTGATGCGATTATGTATTCTTCCTACGTCGTCATTTCTCGCCTGATATGACCAGCTTCGTCGTTAGATATACATACGTATTAGACTAACGTTTCATGGTAATTCCCTGCGGAATTCTTTTTTCCATTTAAACGACCGCCGGTGGCGAACCGATCACGGTTCTCTTTTTTTCTTCCTTTTTTCTTTTTTCTCTCGACTTAATAGCCAGATCAACTCTTTATGGTTCATTGATAGAGGCATTATGTCTATGACGTCTGTCCCCTGGCACTAGTTTTTTTTCGCCAAGGTTGCATGTGTGTTCGTAGCACGTTATGTATATGGCAGTTTCTTTTCTCGTCTATTTAAATCGATGGAGAACGTGAAACGGACAGACTGTTACCGATAAGCTGAATAAGCAGCGACGAGTCTCTTTTTTTTCTGCCGCCTCGAACAGGAAGCGTATGTGTTACTTTGATTGATCGAATTAATGGGAATGTTCGGCGTACGCGTTCTGCAACATAAATCCTCGCCGACTTCGGCGAGGGTAGGCAGGAACGAAGACTTACAACTGCGAGGCTGGCCACCGAAACCTGAAGTACAAACGTGCTTCCGGCCGATAGGATGTGTCCTTCCTAATGCGTGTCGACGAGGACTGTACACTACATTTGCTCCCAGCTATTTACTAAAATGTCTACACCTCGAGGGAACGGGATATCATAATAATTAGACCGCGAATTTTATGCATTTATGACTAAAGTATGTACGTAGTTGAAATACAGGGAGTCTCAAAAATGTCTCGCAATCTGGAAATGGCGGGTTCCTCGGATCATTTGAAGCAACTTCTTCCTTTACAAAAATGTTCTCCGAGGCACCGTTAACGAGTTATTAACGAAAAACAGTGACCAATAAGAATCGAGTACGGCTGACGCGAGGCGAGACGCGCGAAGCCCGGTTCCGCTCATTGGCTCGGTCGCCTCGCACCAGCCGAGCTCACCTCTCATTGGTCACTGTTTTTCGTTGATAACTCGTTAACGGTGCCTCGGAGGAAATTTTTGTAAAGGAAAAAGTTGCTTCGAATGACTCGAGGAACCCGCCACTTTCGGATTGCGAGACATTTTTGGGACACCCAAAATTCTGAGGACCCAAGAAAAATTTAATAACATAGCTACGCTATTTTCAGCTTATTGAAATGATCTAAATAAACAATTTATCTTTGCTTAATTCCTATTTTTCACAATAGGAAAATTCTTTTTGGAAAATTATTATTTCGCATAGAGATCCGCAGTCTAATAATAATAATAATAATAATAATAATAATAATAATAATAATAATAATAATAATGTGCACACCATAACTGGGAAATAGTGCAATATTTTACACAGTTTTTCTTCTCGACGATGATCGATAGAACAAATAAATGTTTGCGAAACTGAAGCCACGAAAATCTGTCTTTAATTCGTTTCTGATTTAATGAAAGTTGCAACATATTACAGAAGCGTAGCGTATTAATTCGTGAACATTGAATCACGAACGGAATCGACTAACAGCTGCCGCTCGAATATAATTTACGTCGACAGAAAATTCTCGAATTTGTTCGACCGAAAATTTCGACGAAGGTAAACAACGATAACACGGCGGAACATCTGCCGGGTCATCCGATTAGATCTCGCTAAAAAGTTATATTGGGCACGATTTTATCGCGTCAAATCACAACTGCTTCCCATCTCCTGTCTGCTATAAACCGTTCGATTCCTTCCTAATGCGACAGGTCCTACAATTAAAAAAGTACAATTAAAAAAGTCTGTTTTTACCATATCGGTCTTAGATGAACATTCGATACTTTAATACTTTAATTTAATACTAATATATATTTATATTTATACTTTATAATTATAATATATATTTATACTAATATTTAATACTAATACTAATAATACTAATTTAATACTGTATTAAGCTTGTAATGTGATACTATTTTAACAACGTTACGGTAAAGCAACAAATAAACTATTAGGTTAGAGAAATTGTTGATGGAAAAATTTGAATTTATAATATATATTTATACTAATATTTAATACTAATACTAATAATACTAATTTAATACTGTATTAAACTTGTAATGTGATACCATTTTAACAACGTTACGATAAAGCAACAAATAAACTATTAGGTTAGAGAAATTGTTGATGGAAATTTGAATTTATAATATATATTTATACTAATATTTAATACTAATAATACTAATTTAATACTGTATTAAGCTTGTAACGTGATACCATTTTAACAACGTTACGATAAAGCAACAAATAAACTATTAGATTATAAAAATTGTTGATGAAAATTTGAATTTAGCAATCAGGTATTGCATTTAATTATTAAACAGGACGCCGATTCGATAATATCTAAAAATTTGGCTAAAACATTGACATCTGATAGACTAATATTATTTTAGTGGATTTGAGAAATCGTCGATGAAAAAGCCGAAATCACCTTTCCAGCAACCCGATGCAATAACAAACGTTATTTGATCTGCACATGTTTCGCACACGTGTTTCTCTCTTGTTTGTACACATTTCTTTACCGGAACGTTATTATTATTATTACTGTTATTATTACCGTAGCTAGTCGCAAGTTTTCTTTCGTGCCGACGACGCTCCGCGGAGAAAAAAGAAAAAAAGTTAGGTCATTTTGTCAGACATATTTATGACTTCGACCAGCCGAGCACATAAACATTCCGTGTTTTCATTCACGCTGGATCTGTTACATCACTCTCGCCGCGATTCGACCACACACGCACGTACATACATATGTACTTGGTACACATTTACACCTCGCTCGTACACATCGGTTTCGGATTCCGAAAAAAAAATTATGCATTCAGAGATTACGTGGAAACGGATTCCTTTTTTTTTTCTTTTCGAAAAGTCATTATATTTGTCGCTGGTTTGCGCAAGGCGATTCGCGGAGGCAGCCGAGTCGTGTTCCTTTCTGCGCCCCGCGCGTATAACCGTGTCATTGTGGAACGCTTTCTCACGAGGTCTTGACAAAAGAACACGTAGACACGCACGTACCGGTCAAGTTCACGTTCCACAAGTGCATTTTCCCTTCGGGAGATACGCGACGCTGCATCACGCGTATTACTCTGGCCGTTCAAACTCTGCACGCCTCTCGCTTAAAAGGCTGAAACGTTCGCGAATTATTACGCGCGAGTTTCCCTTGCGCACGAAACTGCTTCGGCGAAGATAAGAGAACTTTAATCCTCGAACGGCGGACCGCGTCTACGAAAATGTAACTTGATACGTTCAGAATCATTTGTAATTTTATTTAGCAATTTTTACAACGTATTTTCTAATATACAGAGTGTCCCAAAAATGTCTTGCAATCCAGAAACGGCGGGTTCCTCGGATCTTTTGAAGCAACTTCTTCCTTTGCAAAAATGTTCTCCGAGGCACCGTTAAAGAGTTATCAACGAAAAACAGCGACCAATAAGAATCGAGTACGGCTGACGCGAGGCGGCCCAGCTAACCGGCGCGCGAAGCCCGGTTCCGCTCATTGGCTCGGTCGCCTAGCGCCAGCCGAGCTCGCCTCTCATTGGTCACTGTTTTTCGTTGAAAACTCGTTAACGGCGCCTCGCAGAAAATTTTTGTAAAGGAAAAAGTTGCTTCAAATGACCTGAGGAACCTGCCATTTCTGGATTGCGAGACATTTTTGGGACACCCTGTATGTGCGTCTTATAGACGCGTTAGATTTTGTAGAAAGCTTGATGGAACTGTCGACAATTTGAATTAATCGTCGCAAACTAGATAGTCGAATAACGATATTTATATCCTGGGTCCAAGTGGGCCCGAGTCTCGCCGAAATCGCCTAAGGAACTGTCTACTGCGTAATGGAACCGTCGACAATTTTAATTAATCCGCGGAAACTAGATACAATAATGTCTCTCTAATTGACGCTCAGATTGTCCACAAAAATGGACAATTTGGGAAAAAGAGATACGAGATTATTCGAACCTTGCGGTTCGTTTTTATAATTACGAATTGTCAACAACTATAAACAAACGAGCTACAGGGCTCGAATAATCGTATCTCCTGTTCCCAAATTGTCCATTTTTGTGCGCAATCTGAGCGTCAGTTAGAGAGACATTACTGTAGTCGAATAACAATATTTATATTCTGGGTCCAAGTGGACCCGAGCCACGCCGAAATCACCTAAGATATCGATCGGAGGAACGTAGTACATAAACCGTTGATGCGAACAGTGTATGTATTCGTGTCTTATTTATTCCACGGCTCCGTATATGCACTTGTACAGCATTTCCTCAGTTTTCACTCGTAGAGTGACACGATCGCGTCCGGCGTTGGCCATAAAAACTTGGAAAGTCCGTCAATTTATAGTTTTAAAGTCTGGGAATTTCTTTGAAATATGCGAAGAAAATTTATGAAAATAAATTTTTCGAAAGACATTAATACCTGTCCGACATACGATGCGTTAAATAATTCTCCACCAGATCGTAACAAATGGAATTCGTTCGAGCGAACAGTTTCTCATTAAAAAAAAAAAAGAAAAAACAAAAAAAACATTCCATTTGGAGACCGAGAATTTGCGTAACACGGGGCGCTTACTCACGCCGGGACTTTCCATTGCGGTAAATCAAAGATCGAATCGCGGACGCCGTTGTCCGGGAAAGCAAGAAGCAATCGTGTCGCGGCACACGGTTTTCCCGTCGCGACGAAATTTATAACCGTTTGTCGTGCGTGATAAACGTCTAATCTCGAACGGCGTAAAGTAATAGGAACGTGTACACCAGAGTATCGGCTCAAGAAAGGTTTAAAGGGTTAGGAATTAGAAGCCGAAGGGAAGAAGCAAAACGACGCAGCAGCGGCCGTTCGTGAGGCGGAGCATTTAGCCGAGAGATCGCGTGTAATACTCGCGACGCACGCGACTGCAAACATGGGACACGCGACATCGCGTTCTAGAGCCGTTTCATTTCGTTTCGACTCGACTGGACTCGTCTCGACTCGTCTCGACTCGTCCCGTCCCGTCTCGTTCGGCTCGGTTCGGTTCCGTCCGCCCCACCTCGGCGTGCGTGTGTACGCCGAATGTCACGCCATCACGCCATTAACCGCCCGGTGCATTATGCGCTCTCGGACCGTCGTCTGCGTTAGGTGGCATTGCCCGCGGAAACTATTAGGGGTACCTAAGAAAGGAAACGAAACTCGAACATGACCACGCCTGATTCAATAACTTCGTCGTCATTGTACTCATCGTCGTACCGAGTATGTATACACCACGCGTGTTGTACTTACCGACACTCGTTGTATACCGTGTACTATATTCCAATGTCTCGTTGCGCGAACAAAGCGTCCTTTTCACGGCACATGTTTACATCGAATCAATTTCGATTTCGTCACGTTTTTATCACATACATTGTACAATGTACCTATGTATACTAATATAACGAGAGTTGGACATTATTCGAATAATGTTTCACTTCGAACATTTCGATTAAATTTTTCCAACGAAACTTTATTCGAATAACCTTTCGGACGGTTGTAGGTTAGAATTCGGTACGAATTCTACGAACAAAATTTTATTCGTATAATATCTCGAATAAATTCTTCGAATAATATTTCGAATAGATTATATTGTCGTATAAAATTATAAAATTCGTATAAAATTACATTCCTTGTTCGTTGTGCAAATAAAATATGCCGAATATCGTGTGCTAATGCCTATCATCTTATAGATCGCCGGTCGCAAGACTGGTATTCCAATGGGAATAACGACAATATACAGGGTGTCCCAAAAATGTCTCGCAATACGGAAATGGTGGATTCTTTAGGTTATTTGAAGTAACTTTTTCCTTAGCGAAAATGCAAACCGCGGCTTCGTTCACGAGTTATTAATGAAGAACGCCAACCAATAAGAAGCGAGCTCTGCTGACGCGAGGCGACCGAGCCAACGAGCGTGCGAAGCCCAGCTCCGCTCATTGGCTCGGCCGTCTCGCGCCAGCCGAGCTCGCCTCTCATTGGTCACTGTTTTTCGTTGATAACTCGTTAACGGTGCCTCGGAGAAAATTTTTGTAAAGGAAAAAGTTGCTTCAAATGACCTGAGCAACCTGCCACTTTCGGATTTGCGAGACATTTTTTGGACACCCTGTATAGTTTCTGCTGAATCCAAAGGTCTCGCCGCAACTCACGGCGTAACCGAGAGAAATTGTCGTAAGAAACTCCGTACAATTAAGTACATACATACATATATGGAAATGTTTCTATACTGCGTAGCAGCTGCGACAGGATTGTGGGATCATAAACATAATAAAATCGCCAAGCTTTTAGTTAATCCTGACACCAGTTTCAGTATAATTATGTCTCGCCGTATTTTGTTCTACTATTTGCACAGCGTCGATAATTATTATTACTTGTCCATATTAACACTATACCGTCCGCAGATCTCAGATATGATTTTTTGTTCGACGCCGGCATAATGGCTTGGAGATTTTAGATTAAACAAAAAATTTCGAAGATGGCGGCAATATAAATTCCTAAAATTAAGATACGTCATCCAAGAATTTTCGTGCTTAATTCTTAGTTGAATAAGCACAGTGCTATTAGTTAGTTAGCTGCCTTTTAACACCCAAGAAATATAGTTCAAATGTTATCTCAGTTTTTTATTTATATATTATATAAATTATATATATATTATATTATATATACATATATATATATATATATATATATATATATATATTATTATATATATATATATTATTATATATATTATAGGTTTTGTGGAACCACCGGCACACAACAGATAGTTTTTGCACGGCACCAGCGTGGTGCCACCGGACAGCATAGTGTTAAAATCGAAGAATGTTGTGTCTTAACCCTTTGCACTCGAGTGGTGACCCTGAGACACCGCTAGAATTTGTTATATCACATTCCAAAATAATATTTATCTTAAGAAAGTTTAGATCGAACAAATTGTTAAATTGTGTAACTGTCGTGCGAGGTCACACGACTCAATTTCATCACAATTCATCACAAAATGCACTGTATCATATAAAATGAAAATGCTATAAGTCAGAAAAATTATTTTAGATTTACAGATAAAATGGCTCCGAGTGCAAAGGGTTAAGAAACGTACAGCCGCGAATTGTTGTTTATTATATACTACTATAATACTACTATACTACTACTATAATAACGACTATAATAATAACTAAAAATAATAATAATAATAATATTATAATTAATTAATATAATATTATAATATTATTAATATAATAATACTAACTAATAATAATAATAAATAATAATAATAACTACTATAATAATACTATAATAATATATGCAACTATATTGTAATATAGGTGTATATATATATATATATATATTCGCAAAAGGTATCGTTTCAGAAGAATTATACCGTCCGTACCGTGGACGCGGAGCGTCTCGGCACCGTGAACCGGTGAAAAAAACGCGGCAGAGAGAAGCGGCTCGTAAATTCTGTATACATACACATGTATAACGGGTGCATGACCGAGCTGATGTAACCTATTCTAAAAACGAGACCGCGAACCGTGCGGCATTAACGCGCACTGCGCGTAGCCGGAGTGTACGATGTGATATTGACCGAGGCAGACAACTGTAGCGTGGCAGAGAGAATACTACATACATACATACATACATACATACATGTTCGGATAAATTGCGTGGCAGGACAGAGACCGAATGGGATAAAGCGAGCCGTGGCCCGCTATGCAGATGACCGCGGGGATCGGGATCGATCGGGAAAGAAAGAGCTTCGCATACTCGTAAGTTGTACGTTGCAGAGGAAAGAGAATTGCGGAGAAATCGCGTGTAAAACACAAGGATGCCGAACGGTGAACTGGCATAGAATTGGCCAAAAAATAATTGCGTTTATCTTCTGCGTTTTGTCATTCGACAAAAAAAAACGCACCGTCTTATTGGCCGACCCGATAATTGAAAAATTGTTGTTGTTCTCGTTGAGAATCATCGAGACATCGTCGGCGCAATTTCAAGATGAAACTAGTCGAACTGCAAAGTGAACGCCGCCCTCGAACCGCGGCCATCTTGTCGAATGTGCAACTCCGCGGCACAGTATACAGGGTGTCCCGAAAATGTCTCGCAATCCGAAAGTGGCGGGTTCCTCGGGTCGTTCGAAGCAACTTTTTCCTTTACAAAAATTTTCTCCGAGGCACCGTTAACGAGTTATTAACGAACAAACAGTGGCCAATGAGAGGCGAGCTCGGCTGGCGCGAGGCGACCGAGCCAATGAGCGGAACCGGGCTTCGTGCGCTGGTTGGCTGGTCCGCCTCGCGTCAACCGTACTCGATTCTTATTGGTCACTGTTTTTCGTTGATAACTCGTTAACGGTGCCGCGGAGAACATTTTTGAAAAGGAAGAAGCTGCTTCAAATGATCCGAGGAACCCGCCATTTCCGGATTGCGAGACATTTTTGGGACACCCTGTATATACCTATGGCCTGTGAAAAATGTGCGAGGGGCTCGAGGAAAATTTTTGAAGCGCGGGGCGAAGGAATCATGAGAAACGAACGAACGGAAAAAACTACCTGGAGAAAGCTGCGCGGAATAACCGCGCGACCGTTGTCGCAGTTTCCGAAGCAGGCTGGTGCGAACGGTCCGAACGTTCGAATAATTTCGAACCTTTATTTACAGCCATCGTGCACAGCCAACGAGGCAGCCGGTCAATCAGCCAGCCAGCTAGGTGGCTAGCCTGGTCTGCTGTTGCATCGTTTGCGCATGGTACGCTCGGCGTACCGTGCAGAAGGAGCGAGAATGATGCATAAAAGAAAAGCGAGAAAGAAGAAGTGGGGGAGGGTTGGGAACGGTTCGGGAGAGAGATGGGTCTGAGAAGAAAGGAAAAGAAGCGACTGGAAGGAGGAAGGAGATATGGCCGCGGGGGCACGGGGGGGCGGTATGGTAGGACTTTGCACGCGGCGCGTAACCGGTTACGCTACGAAGATATAGGTGCAGTAGGTAGATGAGAGGAGGGCAGAGAGGCAAAAGCAGTCGACCAACGAGCCAACCAACGGCTACACACGAGCGATGTCACCGCGCTAGTACTCTGCATGCAGACCGCTGTATGCTGTATGCAGGTAACAGTCGATGCATCGACGCTGCAGCTCGCTCTGCGCACGCGCACACACGGCCGTGCGCATGTACCGGGTGTTCAGAAGATACGTCTACGATCGAAATCGAAAATCACGGTGTTACACGATAGAAATTCCGTCACTGTCGAACTTCGCGGTCGAAGCCATTTTAACTAACGAAATCCAAAATAGTTTTTCCGACTTTCGGTATTTCAATTTTATGTAACCGAGTACGTTTTATATATTATGGAATTGAATTCTGCGACTCGCAACTGATATTAAAGTTATTTTGAAACGCGTCACGGCAATTGACGACAATATTACAGTTTTTAACGACGCCTCAGAGCCACCATACGACTGCAAAGGGTCGTAACTATTTTAATATCACTGAAATTATGACTACTCCTTCGTAGGAAATCATTGAATAAATTGCTTAATCCAAGTACTCGTTGTGGAAATAATAATAATAATAATAATAATATATTAATAATATTATGGAAATAATAATAATAATTGTGGAAATTCTACGCAAATTCAGTCTCACCACAGTACCATGTCGCGTCCCACGTGACATTATACGTTAGGCACGAATATCCGACGTTCGATACTAATACGTGAAACGTATCGAGCGACAAACAGAAGCAAGCAACTAATTCCTGCCACTTGGCAAGTTCCGATGGCGAACAACTGAAAAACGAAACCGAAACCGCAACTCCAACTTTCCTGGTTCTCGTCGCGTCTCGATTCGCTGGAATCTCCGTGGCAAAGTACAATCCGGACACCCGGTATATATTTCGCGCGCGCGTCTCCCGCCCATTTTCTTCATCCCCACGTAACGTCCCCTCTCTCTCTTCCCGCAGGCTCCCCTCCCCTGCTCCGCGGCCGGCTATTCCGATGAAACTTGCAGCATGACGTCACGCTCGTACACGAGAAAACGAGACGCGCGACGACGCTGCGTAGGGAACCTCGACGAAACCGTACGAGAACCGGGCGAGAGATGCTGCGCAGTTGGAACGGCAAGGTGCCTGACACAAGGCTCTCTCTTTCTCTCTCTTCCCCTCTCTTTCTTTTTTCCCTTCCTCTTCCTTCGACCCTCCTGCCCCGCTCTCCTCTTTCTCGGCGTCGTTACTCTCGCCCCCCTCCCTGGTTTGCTCCTGGTCCGTCTTTCTGGGCTATTTCTCTCGTTCCCTCTGCCTGTTTACAAACACGCGTAAACTCGGCCGAATACATGACATCATCGCGCAATCTCGTGAGTTGACGCCGACGCGACGTAAGGACGACGACGACGACGACGACAACGACGACGACGGCGGCAGCGGCGGTAGCGACGACGGTGAGACGACCGGTCCCCGTTCTCTCGCCGGGGCTGATCGATCTAAAGCGGCTGCTGTACTTTCATTTTCTCACGTCTCTCGTACCTTTCCAGCGCGAATCAATGCTCTGCGGATATTCACAAAGTCGCACGCCCTGGGAGACAGAATTCTCCAATACGCTAGACTGTCCTGCATCCGTTGCTCGGATACTCTGTTGCGAAAGCTTGCAAATAATTTCACGGTTATTTCCGTTTCTATGGGGCGTAATTCTTAAAATAAGACAACAAACCATTAACATTCGGAATTGGATATTATACAGGGTGTCCCAAAAATGTTTCGCAATCCGAGAGTGGCGGGTTCCTCAGGTCATACGAAGCAACTTTTTCCTTTACAAAAATTTTCTCCGAGGCACCGTTAACGAGTTATCAACGAAAAACAGTGACCAATGAGAAGCGAGCTCGGCTGGCGCGAGGCGACCGAGCCAATGAGCGGAACTGGGCTTCGCGCGCTGGTTGGCTGGGCCGCCTCGCGTCGGCCGTACTCGATTCTTATTGGTCACTGTTTTTCGTTAATAACTCGTTAACGGTGCCTTGGAGAACATTTTTGTAAAGGAAGAAGCTGCTTCAAATGATCCGAGGAACCCGCCATTTCCGGATTGCGAGACATTTTTGGGCAGCTTGAATGTTTGAATGTTAAAATTGTTAAAAGGGTGACCGCTGTATTAATTACAAGACCCGATGCATAAATTGCAGTCATGTAAAATAAAATAGCTCAGTGATGTAAAATAAACTATTTATTTAATTTAACTTTGACATAATCTTAAAACTGTTAAAATGGTGACCGCTGTATTAATTACAAGACCCGATGCATAAATTGCAGTCATGTAAAATAAAATAGCTCAGTGATGTAAAATAAACTATTTATTTAATTTAACTTTGACATAATCTTAAAACTGTTAAAATGGTGACCGCTGTATTAATTACAAGACCCGATGCATAAATTGCAGTCATGTAAAATAAAATAGCTCAGTCATGTAAAATAAACTATTTATTTAATTTAACTTTGACATAACCTTAAAACTGTTAAAATGGTGACCGCTGTATTAATTACAAGACTCGATGCATAAATTGCAGTCATGTAAAATAAAATAGCTTAGGACCGAAAAACTATTTTGGATTTCGACTTAAAATGGCTCCGAGTGCAAAGGGTTAATATATGTAATCTACGACCAAAATAATTGTATTATCCAAAAATACGTCCGCAGCGCGTTTCCTCTCTAAATTCCCGCCGAACTCTACTACACATGTACATCTGTAATGGGGTGTTGGAAGTATTGGGTTGGCAACTAAGTAATTGTCGATTTGTTCAATGAAATAAAAATTCTTTTTTGCTTGGAATGAAGTTTAATCTGTAATGTATTTTGCATTTTGTTCGACGATCTTTTGCCATCTCTCTGACAACTTGAAAATTCCACGCTCGTAGAAAGTCTGATCCTTTTCGGCCAAAAACTGAGTTAAGTGAGATTTTACAGCGTCATCATCGTTAAAAGTTTTACCACGAAGGGAGTTGTCCAGGAATCGAAATAAGTGGTAATCCGATGGCGCGAAATCGGGGCTATATGGTGCGTGTAACATCGATTCCCAACCAATATCCATCAATTTTTGCCGAGTGGACAAAGACGTGCGCGGCCTAGCATTGTCCTGCTGGAAAATGACACCTTTACGATTGACCAATTCTGGTCGCTTTTCCTTGACCGCTGCATTCAATTTGTCCAGTTGCTAACATTTACGGATAATAAAAAATAACATAATAATAATAATAATAATAATAATTTTATAATATAACATTTACAGATATCATAAAAATGGGAGTGAGAGACATCTATAACTGAAATCGGCAATTACTTAGTTGCCAACCCAATATTTAGCGCTTGGTAGCCGCGCCGCGGATGTTTCCCGGCAGCATCTCCGCGATCGAATGGACAGCGGACCGGTCGTGCGAGAGAACAAACCGGCCGCGTGTTGTGTCACGAGGAAAACAGCGTAACGTAACGCATAACGTAATGTAGTGTAGCATCATTATCGCCCCTGCTCATCTCTCTACAGTTGGGTCCCGTGTCACGTACTGTCCGTGACTAGTAACGAGTAGACGAGCTATCGTGACGTCATCGTTATCAGTAGTAGGGTACTGAATTAGGTCGCATATCGCGCGCGTATCCTCTTCCCTTGGTCCATTTCGAACGGTAAACACTCGGCCACAGGGGTTGATTTAAAGGATCGTCCGTATCCTTGACCGTTCCCCATCACGCGAACCATGTCGGGGTTCTTCGGTCGTTTCCTCCTACCCGCCGTAAAAAGTGCCGACTTGCTCGAGAAGGGAACGCGGTCCTTTTTCGTTTCGACGGATATACGAAACCCCTAACAGCCGATAAGACAGAACTCTTCGGTTGCATAAGCGACCGAAATAGACATTTTTCATTTCAGATAAGAAATGGTCAGGAACGCGAGCAGCTATTCTATTCGTATGCTTCAATTTGTATAACAGGAAAACGTGTGAAACATTTTTCGTTGGATTTCGATCGATTTGTTGCTAGTTATTGTAATTCGAGTCAATTCATATCTCGCGTCGTATTATTATATATCTAATAATATATATATTATTATATCTAATATATATTATTATACAGGGTGTCCCAAAAAATGTCTCGCAATCCGGAAATGGCGGGTTCCTTGGATCATTTGAAGCAACTTCTTCCTTTGCAAAAATGTTCTCCGAGGCACCGTTAACGAGTTATTAACGAAAAACAGTGGACCAATAAGAATCGAGTACGGCTGACGCGAGGCGGCCCAGCCAACCGGCGCGCGAAGCCCGGTTCCGCTCATTGGCTCGGTCGCCTCGCGCCAGCCGAGCTCGCCTCTCATTGGTCACTGTTTTTCGTTGATAACTCGTTAACGGTGCCTCGGAGAACATTTTTGTAAAGGAAAAAGTTGCTTCGAATGACCCGAGGAACCCGCCATTTTCGGATTGCGAGACATTTTCGGGACACCCTGCATATTTGAATCGTTGGGTCGGGTTTGATACGGTAGTGAATAGCTCTGCCATTCGATAGAATACCGGCGATCGTCTAATATCGTTTTCAGAAATATTACACACCGCTGGCTCTATGTACATACATACCCTCGAAAATAAGGAGTACACACGGCGCATCCACGGTGCATCCACAAGCGTATCACTTTACATTCCGCTTGAGCGTGCATAGAAAGGAGTCCGCTCTCTGTGTGTATCTTTTACCTTCTACAGGGGCATTGCACACGACGACGCCTCGGCCGTTTCGGCCATCGATACGGGGTCAAGGACATGGCCGAATGGCGGCCCGCGAGATAGCATAACATCCGTAATAATAATACACGCCTTTAACGCGTTCCTATCACAGGGGTGGAAAACACTCGGAATCGGTCGGCCCGCCCGCTCGAAACGGAAATTCGAACGTTTCACCTGAAAAGGTGCATGAACCCCCGCCGACAGAAATAACCTAACGCAACCTCGGGTCAATATCGCAACGGACCCTTGAAGCGAGCCCGATGTTTTCGACGCGGATAGTCGCGGCCGGGCGACGGTGTTCCAGTAAAAGGTTAGTAGAGAGAAGCGCCGGATTGATTTTCCCCGGCTAGCATACATACATTGTAACGTGACAGAACGATATTATCTGCTGTGAACCGGCGCGTTGCTTTTTCGCAATTGAACGGGAACGATGCTTCTGACAAAGGAATCCGCGGGGCCCCCCGGCTTCTTGTTTGCCCGACGGACTTCTGCTAAAATTCCGTATCCGTACGCCGCGAGCACAAAGGGGACGTGCGTGCTCCGTAACGATATATCGTCACGATCAGCGAATCGTTTGGGAAACAAACAGGGTTTACGTGAATCTACATAGAAGCGGCGAGAGACTCGTGAATTTCCGGCACATAGAGAGAGAGACACGCCGTGCCGACAACGCCGCGCGATCGTTCGGCGACGTTGCCGTAGCCCCGGATGACGTCACGAGACATACGACTCTCGAGCGAGCACGTAAAGCAGCTCGCCGGCAAAGCCAGACTTACGCTCGAAAAACTACGACGCTCTCTTTGTTAATCGGATTCGAACCGATCGGGGATCGCGACTATGCCCCGGGCTAAGCGAATTCGTCCGCGAATCCTATACGATTCCTATGCCGCGTATTTGTGTTCGGATGAAATATACGAATCGCGTATCGAGACTCGTCGGCGACCATTTACATTCCCGAGTTTTTCTGGTCGCCAGAGCGTTTGGCCCTGGAGAGGGATAAGTCCGGTCGGAACGTACCCTCGGGTTAGCAAAATAAATATTAAGCGAGCGTGTTATGTTTCAGCGTTATGTTTAGCCGAGATATCTACTCGAGATTGCTCGAAAAAATAATACAATTGCGATTGTTAGAAATATTTATCGTAGAGGTTAACCTCGTTATATTATGCATTATAATATAACCTTGTAATGCAAGAAATGCTGATCTTAATTACAGTCTCAGCTTACATGGAACAATTTTATCGTCGTACTGATACACATAATTAGAATTTTATTTATTTTAATATACATAATTAGCTTTTTCTCTCGCAACGTTACTATTTGTTTAAACCGTGCATCCCTGTGCGTCGAACAATTTTATCACATTAATTCTCATACAATCAGAATTGTACAATCATCTTCATAATAACGTTAGTCTTTGTTTTTAAACATTCTCGCTTGCTTCCCGGTGGAAATAGTCTCGAATTTCATTGCAGCGCGATGAATAATGCATTTGTTATCTCCATTGATTTTAGTTGTCGACGATTAATGTACGGTTTTCCAATTGAAATGTACCGTTGATCGGCCAAGCGAGCTGCATAACCGTATTTTTACGCTGATTACGAACAGCCGAGTGAAATATTCCGTTAAAGACACTTTAAATTCCGTTACGTAATCGCTCAACCGGCGATAACCCTATGACACGTACCACCAGGTGTGTCCGGATATTTACTGTCAACTCGAGTTATCAAACGTTAAACTATTTAAAAAATTATCGTATTTTACGATAGAGATCTCGGCGCGTTTACAGTGCTCGTGCTCTTCGTGCTCGTGCGCCGCGAACATTGTAAACACAACGGTTCTTATGCACGGCCCGTTTTTTCAAAAATCTTCCGCTCTGAATCGATCGCCATCGCAGATCGCGGATAATCTTGGAAATCTCTGTAACACCGTATCTCTTGCAAATACGTATGTACATTCGCTTCGACCCTCCAAATTGACGCCTACCGTTATTAAAAATAACGGATGTGTAATACTTAACAAGAAAAATAGATCTGAATTTATGTAAATTTTCCGCCCCATTTTTGTTACAACATACGCTATATAACTAACAATATTTATTCAATCATTTTCTACGAAAAAGTCTCTATAATGCCAACAATTTTAAAATAAAAATCGTGATTGCGTCGATCCTTAATTGTCTCGAACGCGACAATTCTGTTCTAATTTCTTGTAGAAATCACGAATTCGAATTGCTCGAAGATTCCGGATCTAATTATTTACGACAGCCGCACAAAGTATTCTTCCACGGATTTGAAACGTTCGCGAAAATATTCAGAATTCTGTTCTCTTAAAACGTACAGCGGAAACTTGTCCGATCAGATAAAAAACTGCAGCGGACATTTCGATGAAAAGAAGATGCCAACAGGGCAGACCTGTCTACCGCGTGTCTCGACGAAGCGGAAATAATTCTGTAGCGCGTCGCACTAGATAAAGTTGCCCTATCATTTGCCCCTATGAAATACATACATACAGACATTCATACATACATACGTACGTACATACATATAGTAACCCACTGACGCGCGCACGTTAGACACACGTTCGCCGTTTGGCATGTGGCGCCTCTTAATAAATTTCTGTTTTATCATAGACGATTATCTCGATTGATTTCGACGAAACGATCTCTCACCTACACAAAATGTAGAGATCTGTTATGTTATATGCCGCTATAGTTTTTATAGCATTTTTAATAACATTAGAAATGGTAAACATTCTTATCGGCTGTATCGCTGAACAGTTTCGTAAAAATAACAATATTCATGACACGGAATGTCTGGCGACTGTGTGTGTGTGTGTCTGCCGACGACTGCTTGTGTATAGACAAATTTATCCTAGGTCCTGAATCGCGAGCTTATACGGAGGTAAGATTGCGCGCGGCCAAATGTAACGGCACGTTTTTCGATCCGTCCGCCGATAGTATTATTGATAGAACCCGAGAACGATAATAACGATTAAGGTTATCGATAAGAGCGCTGTTGGGACGGCTGCAATTTTTTTTCGAGGTCCCCAGATAAAGTCGCGTGAACGAAGAAATCGTTCAACTTTCCAGAGAACAGTGTCGGAGCATGTCTCCCTAATTGACGCTCGGATTGTCCACAAAAATGGACAATATGGGAAGAGGAGATACGATTATTCGAGCCGCTTGCGGTTCTATTTTTATAGTTATAAATTGTCTACAATTATAAAAACGAGCCGCGAGGCTCGAATAATCCTATTTCCTCTTCCCAAATTGTCCAATTTAGTGGACAATCTGAGCGTCGGTAAGGGAGACATTACTGTACATGTATTTGTTCTTTACGCACTTTCAAAACTGGTTTCGGATCTCTTCCAAAAATATTGAAATTACAGAGTACATTATTTTTTTTCTTCGAACGAAGGACTACGTTGAAAGTTACGTCGTTACAAAGTTGTATCGGAATATGATGTCAGAGTGATGTCACATCTGTAGATATCGGCTGGTACTGTTTAACAGAGGCACATAACGTGCGAAGAACGTTTTATCAATCAATTAAACGTTCGCGTTATTTTATCCGCTCGCAAACGTACATTGTAGCAGTGTAGTAGTAGTAGTAGTAGTAGTAGTAGTAGTAGTAGTAGTAGTGGTAGTAGTAGTAAACGCAGTCCCAATATTTATCGATTACATACACGCTTCGTAACGAACGAAAGCATCCGCCATTTTGCCCGAACAATCGAAACGTAAAAAACTATCTACCATCGCGATAAAAGATACTACAATATTTACATTTTCTATTTTTTCTTTTCCGTCATCGCGAGGTTGGACGATAATATGCAACGTTTCTCTTGCTGATTACGGCGCTCGGTTTATTTGGTTTTGCTTTCGGGCGAGATATCGAAATTAGATTTCGACATCGGGCGCGTCGTTTCGAGATGACGAAAAGATATTATCGCGGACGGAACAATAATCACGCGATTTAATACGTTTCCAGATAACGCCGTCTCAACAATCTTATCGGAATCTTTTCTCTTTCAACGCCGCTATTAATCGGTTCAGCATACAACGAATTTTTCCTCTTCGTTGGAACGACCCGGATGCTCTTCTATGGCGTAGCAACGTTTTCACGATCAGCATCATCTGCGAACAAAGGAAAAAAACGTGAGGCTAAAACGACAGGATTTTATTAACGAGGCTGTGAACATACGTGATCGAGAAAGCGGATCTGATGTATCGTTAACGTGTACCTTTGCTGCTGCAACAATATACAGGATGTCCGAAAAATGGCTTGCAATCCGAAAGTGGCGGGTTCCTCGGGTCATTCGAAGCAACTTTTTCTTTTACAAAAATTTTCTCCGAGGCATCGTTAACGAGTTATCAACGAAAAACAGTGACCAATGAGAGGCGAGCTCGGCTGGCGCGAGGCGACCGAGCCAATGAGCGGAACTGGGATTCGCGCGCTGGTTGGCTGGGCCGCCTCGCGTCAGTCGTACTCGATTCTTATTGGTCACTGTTTTTCGTTGATAACTCGTTAACGGTGCCTCGGAGAACATTTTTGTAAAGGAAGAAGTTGCTTCAAATGATCCGGGGAACCCGCCATTTCCGGATTGCGAGACATTTTTGGGACACCCTGTACACATGCTATAATACATGTGCTATGTCCGTTCTGTACGGCGAGCCTCCTCTGCGACCGTTATCGCGTTATTTCCTTATCGCGAAAGAAAACCCGATAAAATGGCACGCCGCTATGCGATCGCCCAGCTTGCGGTGCGGCACGAATAGCCGGCCATTGTTTATGTCATTCGTTCGCCGCAATTTCGCTCGAGCGCGTCTCAGCGGATCCAATTCTTCCTGGACACAAAGCCCCGTTATTAATCGACGATAATCGTGAGATAAGGCAGGTCGTGAAACGTCCACGTCAAGATCACTGTAAAAAAAAAGAGAGTCATCGGCAATCGTGAAACGGTACACGTGTATCGTTCCTGTAGCCTTTGCATCAATGAACGGATACCCAGTTGCAACTATCGCATTTAAAATTTGTCTCACGTTCCCGGCGAAAGGTCGTCAAATAAATTTCAATGGCTTCACGTCGCTCGACGATTCGTACGTACATATAATATGCACCGGCTAATTGTAGCCAGAGAATCGTAAACTACATTCGGTGGAGGCAACGAAGAAAAAGAACATTGTATTCAACGTTATTGCCGGTGAACACGCATCTGGCCGACCCGGATGAACCGTCGGAAGATCAATCGAGCATACATTCGTAAGCCGAACCGGACCGCGGCACTTCTCCCGACACACATTTTATTTCTCGAATTGAGAAACACACCGGCGGCCGGGGCGCATATCGGAAATGGGTGGAGCCGTTTTCGATCTTTGCAACACCGTCGGATTCGTGTCGCCGATTCTCCACGACCGAGAAAACCGTGTGCGGACGCTAGAAAATCACACGGTCTCGTTCGTTATTGGTAACGCAAGGATCCAACAGCTTCGTAATCCGTAACGATATTCTCCACTTACCTTCGATTTTATCAATTCGATTTTAGTAAACGGTAATTTCCATTCTAGACGACGTACTGTTACAACAACGTAACCATCGTTCGGATTGGACGCATTGTACTCCACATTTGAATCGAAGTGTAGACAAGAAATAGTATTTTCTCTAACCTAAAATATCGAACGAAACAATATTTGCTTCATTCAAGCATCAAACGAAATAATATTTCGAAACAGCATTAACTTTGTGCGAATATTTCGACGTTTACTGTTTTCTAAAAATTTCTACGAAGTCTTCGCCAGCGTTAGCAGCATTTTCTCCGGTGTAAAGTGGGCCTCTCGTCGCGAGAAGAGTGGGTACGCTGATCAAGTGCGCGCGCGTACAATCTCCATCTTTCTTTTTCCCCTCGTATTCGCCGTCTTCCTCCCACCGCCGCGATCCGTTCGCGCTCGAGTCCCGGTCGCTGACTACGTGTCCCCCTAGGGCGGCCGGCGGCGCGCATGCGCGGCCTCGCGACTCGCGACTATGACGTCACGCGGCATGACGCCACAACGCCCGATTGGCGGAGCGCGTCGTAGCCGTCGTTGTGTCGTCGTCGGCCGTCGTTGTGTTCTACCCGTGCGTGGTGTATACGCGGATAGTGTAAGTGGGCGGCGGGGTGAGGGAAAAACGAGCGAGCGAGCGAGCGAGCCTGGGGCAGGCTGAAGGGCGAGAGGAGGGGGGGGGGACCGACACCCGTAGCTCCGCTTTACCGCCGCATTCTCGAGCGTTCGTCTCCGTTCGTCTCCTCGTACGGCAACCAGGCGAGCGAGAGCCGCACGTCGTGTCGCGAGCGCGCATACCATTACTTTGTCTGGTGTGTCTCGTGTTCAACCTAGAATACGATTCCCTAGTTTTCGTCCATCGGTGTCCGTCTTTGTATCCCGAGTGGCGTCGACATTCGCACAGAGAGCCCCTCGATCGAATCAATCCGTCGGTTTCCGTTTAACGATTTCACTGCGAACGGGTAAGTTGCGGCAACAAATATATATATATATATATATATATATATATATATATATATCTGGCGTCGTCGGAGTGTCGTGCTCTTTTTTATTCTCTGTCGCGGGCAGCTCGGTTCGGGGGCCGCCGGCCGTAATCGAACGCGGTGTTTCGCCGTCGAACGGATTTTTCGCGTCGAAGAAAACAGCTCGAATCGACAGAAGAGAGCCTCTGCTACGTTCCCTATTCGCTCTGGCCGCTGCGTCGTTCCATGCAGCCGCGGCACCTCGACGAGTGGAAAGGAAGCGTGAAATTCACTCGGTGGGAGTATCGAAGTGATCATTATATTTTCCATTAGTGTGAAGTTGGTTTCGCGTGGTGTTTGTATATATTTATATATATATACATATATATACGCGGTGTTTGGCACACGATCCGAGACCACAACGGCGTACACCGTATTCCCGAATATGCTGTAAATGAGCATATAATATAAATCGACTCTGTTGTGCGAAGTTGTTGATCGGAGAAAAGTGTGCGTCGAATAGAAGCGTTCGCGGTAAAGCGGGATAGAAAATAATAGAACGTGCGTTAATAGTGTGGATGTGAGTGTGACGAAGGAGAAGAACGGTTACCGTCTTTGATCGGCCGCCCCTAATACACGGACGAGAAAAAGCTGTCCTGCAAAAATGATGGGGAAGAGAACGCAGTGTTACTTGTGCGACCTGCCCAGGATGCCTTGGGCCATGATCCTGGACTATTCGGAGCCCGTGTGCCGCGGTTGCGTGAACTACGAGGGCGCCGACAGGATAGACCTGGTCCTGGAATCGGCGAAGCAGATGAAGAAGGCTCACGGATTCCAAGAGGCCAGATCCTCGACGACCAAAGCGTACAGGACGGCCGGGCACACGGAGCACAACGGCGGCACGAACATGGACGTTCTGCCGATACAGAACACCGGCCAAAGCCATTCGAGGCATCACAACATAGCCGGTTACTCGCAGCTCCATCACAGAAACTCGATCACCGAATTTAATTCCGGCACCGCGAGGCTGACGATGGCGCGCCAGCACGAGGAGACTCATGAAATTCAAAATGGCATGAAGAGCAACAACGTGAGGATCCCGAACGCCCACCTAGCCGCGGTGGCGCATCACGTGAACCTCAGCCACAACAGGGGCATCGCACAGCTCAAACGCGGGATCTCCACTATCGACGAGGACGAGCACGCGGACAAGAGGCTCTCCTTGGAGGAACAGCATCCGGTCAGGCCGCCATTGACCAGGGGCGATTCCCTGCCGACCGGCCTCGCCGTCAGCTACGTGCAGGATAGAAACAAGGAGAAACACCCGGTCAGGGCGCCCAGCTTTGAGACCGCCACCACATTTAAGTCGAACGGTGAGTTTACCCAGATGGCACGACGCTCTACGCCCCGATTCTCTCCGCGCGCTTCCATTGCATTTCCGCCGTCGTAAATTCGGCCCCGCGTCACGTGATCCCGCCATTCTTGGAATTCGCGTCCAGCTGAAGGGTGTCGCGAATGTGCCGTGTTCTTGCCGCTGCTGTTTCCGATACACGGAGACCCGCGAATAACTCGCCTCGAAATCGGAAGACAGTGTGATAGAAATGTTTCT
The DNA here is from genome assembly GCF_051020955.1 of Megalopta genalis. Taxonomy (NCBI): domain Eukaryota; kingdom Metazoa; phylum Arthropoda; class Insecta; order Hymenoptera; family Halictidae; genus Megalopta; species Megalopta genalis. The sequence continues at coordinate 1,451,433 of NC_135014.1, read as the reverse complement.
ATACGTAATAGAATGTATAGAATGTTTAACTAATAATAATAATATAATAATATAACTAATGATAGAATGTTTCTTGGAAGTTTTTTGTCCGGTAAATCTGCAGTTAAGTGCCTTCTGCCCTAAATCCGATTATTTTTTTTCTGCGCTTTCTTTTCGAAACGCTTTATTTATTTTATCGTGAATTTTACAAATCGGCGGAGCTTGGAAAAATAATGTGCTGTTACTAGTCTCCTTTTTTTTCTTTTTTTTTTTGAGGGGGAGAGGGAGAGGAAACGTGACATTCGCAAATTCTTCGTAACGAAGCAGAACGGCTGCAACGATCTCGATGATCTTTTAAATATTAGTTGCAAAGGACCGTATTCCGAACAATTTTTTTTCCTCTTCCATTTAGCGTCGGCCTTCGTGTCCGAGATATTAGGGACAAAATGTTGCGTGTTTAGCATCCGTCGGTCACCGCGACGTGTATACGAGAACAGAAGAGGAATTCGAACGTAGAAGTGGCAACAGTTTTTTTTTCTAGGATCGATCGCCGATTCTTCAAAGGGAGAAAGCCGTTCAAAATATCGTCCTGTATAACGTGCCTCGAAAATATCGGAATCGATTCACGCGTTCTACAGTTTTTCTTTTAAATTTTATATTCTTCTATAAGCAACCAGCGAAAGCGCATTATTTTCCCAAGCACCTTCGATTTATACTTCCTTTCAACGATAAAATGAAACGTTTAACCCTTAACGGTCCAATGCCGCCATACACGCGGCAGAAATCAGTAAAACCGTAAAATCTAGCAGGAAACATTGTAAGAATAGGCACGATTGTTTCGATGAGACTATATCGACGAAGTTTTATTTTTAAAAAATGAATATCTCTTTTCTATATTTGATACAAAAATTTTCAGTTAAAAAATTTCTCTTCGTCTGAAAAACAGTCTGTCACTTGGCAGTGTGTAAACTGGAAATAAATAGTTCTGCTCCCCTAAGGGTTTAACCCTTTGCACTCGAAGCCATTTTAACCGTAAATCTAAATTAATTTTTCTGACTTACGGTATTTCCATTTGATATGACAAAGTGCGTTTTGTGTGCATATGAAATCAAGTCTTGCGACAGTCATGCAACAGTTAAGACTTTTAACAATGTTTTACATCTAAACTTTGATAATATAAAAATTATCTTGGAACGTGATGTAACAATTTTTTAGCGGTGCCTCGGAGTCACCATTCGAGTGCAAAAGGGTTAAAAAGTAACCGGGGGAAAATAATTTCGGGGCGAACAAACTCGCCAAACTGCAGATTTTCCAAACAAGTTTCCTCGTGTCCCGTCCCATAGACATTTTTAAAGCGAACAACGTTTCGCTGGATCTTTTATTGGCGTGCGGTAAAAATAGATGTACGTTTCAGTGGTCGCGTGGCCATCTGGCAGGAGAAAAGAGCCGTATGCGTGCGTTAAAAGACGCGACGCGGGCCCTCGGGCTTCGAGTTTCGAAGAATCACAGCCGGATTAACCCTTCGCACTCGAAACTATTTTAACTGAAAATATAAAATCATTTTTCTGACTTATAGTATAGTCTACTCTATATGACAAAATGCATTTTATACATTTGAAATTGACTCTTGGGACTAGCACAACAGTTACGCTCTTAACAATTTTTTAAATCTGAATCTTATTGGTGTACAAATTATCTGAAAACGTGATGTAACAAATTTTAGCGGTGCCCTGTGTACAATTATTAGCCGTTTGCACTCGAAGCTATTTTAACTGTAAATTGTAATAAATTGTAATAAATAAAATGTAGAATCGTTTTTCTAACTTACAGTATTTTTATTTTATACGACAAAATGCATTTTATGCATGCGATGTTGACTCTTGGGACCCACGCAACAGTTGCACTGTTAACAATTTTTTAAATCTGAACTTTACTAGTATAGAAGTTATCTTAAAACGTGATGTAACAAATTTTAGCGGTGCCTCAGAGCCATCACTCGAGCGCAAAGGGTTAAAGGATATCGTATCTCCGTTCTCTCTCTCTCTCTCTCTCTCTCTTTTTCTCATCTTCCGACGACGAACGCATTAGCGCGGCCGGCTCTCTTGTATACCAAAGCCGGTTCCTTCATTCTGGACGAGAGACCGGCAGTCGTCCAAACGCGTATAAAGGAGACGTACGTCGAGCACGTGATGGGACGACCGAAAGATACGAGTTGCCGCGCGCGGTGACGTCCGATCGGATGACGTCACACGGTATATTTAGATACAATGAATGAGACCGTTGTTGCTTTATTACGAATCTCTCGTCGACGGCAGATCATTTTGCGAGTATAATTGTGATTAGTGAATCCTAACGGAGCCCGGTCGGGGTTGGGCTAGGTCGGTCTCTCTCTCTCTCCAGAAGCGCGCGCGCGTGTTACCATCGGCGAGAATATTTTTTCCCCCAGTCGATGCCCTTTCGCGCAGAGCACACGTCCATGTTTCTCGCGCGAGCCGAACAGTAGTGCGTGCGTATGTGTGTGCGCGCGCGCGCGCGTGTTCACTCTGTTTACCAATTATGGGCCGTTCGTGAATCGCATTACTTTCGAATGTCTACACAGCGGCGTAGAACGGAATTTGAATTTCTGATTGCCGCGCGTAAAATAATCCGTTCCTACTGTTAATCCGATCGTATCGGCGCGGCACGGCCACTTTCATGAAAACCGGTTCGCAGTCCGCGGCGGCACGATATTTTGCTGCATCGCGGAGAGCTAACTGTAGCGTGGCCCCCTTTTTCTTGCGCTCTTTTTTCGTAGTAGGCTCTCTCATTGACGAGTGGCGGTTCGAAACGCTTCGCGTTTTGCCGCCCGTACGCGTACCTACCTCTCTACGTACAGAGCCCGCGCCGGCCCGACCTTGGTCATCGACCGTTATTTCGACACTGGCCACTTTCTAATTCGACCTTAACGCGCGCGCGCGTGTGTGTTTACGGTTGTCGAATGGCTAGCATCGGTTACGGTGATTACACGCACGCGATCGTCGGACCAGTTCTTCTTTTTCCTATTTTTTCTATTTTTTGCGTTCGGTAAATATAGTTTTGAAAAAGTTTCGATCACGTTCTTGTTAGATAAATCGGTTTCGTTTTATTGTTCTCCGTGAACGTTGACCGGTTCGACGCGTGTATTCGACGAACAATTTTTGCGATATTTTCATCGTTTGTAGTTTCATCGAGACTTAAACACTTCCACGACCGCGCTAGAAAGCTGAAAAATTTTCATAAAATTGAAATATTTCATTCGGTTAAACAAAAATTACGAAGAACACTTATGTGACATCGATTACTTCTTCGGCATTCGTGCCTTTTGCGGATCTTAATGAAATGAAGCAATCATTTTTAATTTTTCATTGATCATCCATTCGGTCACCGATCGACTGAATTTAACCCTTTGCACTCGAGTGGTGACTCTGAGGCACCGCTAAGATTTGCTATAACACGTTCTAAGATAATTTTTACATTAACAAAGTTTAGATTTTAAAAAAAATTGTTAAAAGTGTAACCGTTGTGTAAATCGCAAGATTCAATTTCGCATGTGTAAAATGCATTTTGTCATATAAAATGGAAAATACTATAAGTCGGAAAAATTATTTTAGATTTACTGTTGAAACAGCTTCGAGTACAAAGGATTAAAAGGGAGAAATCTCCCCATTCGGTTGGCTAAGTGTTAACATATTTTCTTACGCATTTATATCGAATAGATTATGTAAAAATGACAGTAAATTAGCAAATAAAATTGATTTCAATTTTCTTTTTATTCGAAACGTCGATGCGTAAAGCTTTCGTTACGTTTCAATTGCTGTAATGTACAAAAAAAAAAGAAGACAGTTTTGCACCTCGTATAAAGATTCGCAGCGGATTTATGATGTAGGGGAACGTTATACAATAATATCGTGTGACACGACGCGTTAAGTAAAAGTAACATAATATGAAAAGTGAAAAATACGTATTGTCCGCAGGAAAGGATATACCGTATTAGCGAACGAATCGCAAACGTTCAGTGGATTTTAAATGCCGTGTGGAAGCGATGAATTATATTTCTGCGGTGGTAACGGGACAACTATCCTGTTTTACCTCGCTTCAGATATTTTTCTGTTACCTGACCTTAAAAATCGTTCGTATTGAGTAGTAGAAAAATCGGAGGAATAATTAACCCTTAGGGGACCAAAACTATTGTATTTCCAGTTTACACACTGCTAAAGTCCGGACTGTTTTTTCAGACGAAGAGAAATATTTTTACTGAAAATTTTTCTATCAAATATAGAGAAGAGATATTAATTTTTAAAAAATAAAATTTCGTACCTATTCTTCCAATGTTTCCTGCCAGATTTTACGGTTTTATTGATTTCTGCCGCGTGGATGGCGGCATTGGACCGTTAAGGGTTAATACTCGTAAATAATCGTAAATCTTCTTTAAAAGACGCTGAATAGTTATTAAAAATAGTTCCATTTAAAATGACCGTAATAATCATCGTGGTGATCGAGAGCTATTTTCGCGAACGAACGCGTCTCGTCGATTTCGTTCAACGAAGAAAGGAGTTCGTTAATTTTTGAATGTTTCACCCTTAAAGCCGGCGTTTCCGCTCGCGAGATAGAATCAAAATCTGCGTATGCGTGTTCCGATAAAAATAGATTACCGCTGGCAAAGATATTAGGGTCCGGAAATAAACGTAAGATATGACAGAAAGTTTTCAAAAAAGTTTCACCGCCATTTTTCTCTCTCTGCGCACGGTTCCCGCGTTTTTTTTTCGCTGGACGAACGAAGTCGCCGGCGAAGCTCGCTTGAGAAAATTGCTACGATTACGTGGCCGACGAAGGAGCAGCCGCGCAATAATTTCGTAATTCCGACCGCTACACGTTACGCGTTTCTGTAAATACGAAGTCACGAGCAGCAGTCGCAGCGAGAACACGCACGAATTCCTGTCATCGTATCTTTGTCCGCGCGAAACGCTCGTCGTTCGATAGAATTTCGCACGATATTTTCCCCAACCGGCTGATTATATAAGGTGTCCCGAGAATGTCTCGCAATCCGGAATTGGGAGGTTCCTGAGGTCATTTGAAGCAACTTTTTCCTTTGCGAAAATTTTCTCCGAAGCTTCGTTTACGAGTTATTAATGAAAAACACTGACCAATAAGAGGCGAGCTCGACTGGCGCGCGGCGGCCCAGCCAACGAGTGCGCGGAGCCCAGTTCCGTTCATTGGCTCGGCCGTCTCGCGCCAAATGATCTCGCCTCTGATTGGTCACGGTTTTTCGTTAATGAATCGTAAACGAAGCCGCGGATTGCATTTTCGTTAAGGAAAAAGTTGCTTCAAATCACCTCAGGAATCCCATATTTTCGGATCGCGAGACATTTTCGGGACACCCTGTATTTATTACTTCGTTCCGTGCTATCTGTGCACGTTACACGCTCCCGCCACTCGTGCGACGGGATTTAACGCGGAGCACTCCTGTTCCCGCTAATAATGTGCAGCGTAATTGCATGAAACGCTTACGCGCCGCTAATTATCGAGATTAATCCGATACGGAAATCCATTGAACGGGATCCTTTACGCCTATTTACTTCGTTTCGGCGATGAATATCCTTAACAATAAATATAAAATTATATTATAAATATAATTTGGGAAGTAAATTTCATACAAACGAACAGGGTAGTTTATTATTAAATAGCTTATGTTTTTTTTAATTATTAGATTTATTCGGTAATTCAGGGGGAATATATTTAGTATTTTTATTGAATAATATATTATGGTATTTTAGTCATAATTTAAATATTAATATGAAAGTCGTGTTTCGATTAAAGATTCTTATCGACAGAAGATTTGTAATAATTAAAAAAGAGATCCAATTGGAAATAAAAAAAGTATAGGATTCCGACTTGTTAACCTTTTTTTTTATTTATTCTCCGTTTTCTCGAGTCGCCCGAATCGATGTTGGACCCGGAGGAGGTGGGGGAGGGCTCTCGGAATGACGAGAATCTAGACCAATCATGCGTCGAAAATACATATCGTTCTACCTCCGATTGATTAGTCCGACACACAAATAGGATGCGCGTGCATGTGTGTGGGAGACTGGTGAGAAACGACGGCTGTCAACGCTGGTAACAGGAGCGAAGTCTATTTTGTTTCGAAATGATCGCCACGCTACGCGAGTTCCTCGACAACACTCCACATCGATCGCGTACGGATACAGTGCTATCGCGTGTGTGTATAATACATCGGTTTCAGTGCTACGTCACCGAACGATTATCGCGTTCATCCCGCCGCTGATGCGTGTCTCCTCGTGTCTCAGTCTACCGGGTGCCCGTTAAGTGTGTGTCTTTCGTTAAGTTCGAGGAGCGTTCCACGGAATCACGTGTATCAATACTCGCTTCCCGATGAATATTCTACGCAATATTTTATTCGATATTCTACTCTGAAATGTTTAATCCGCGTTGAACTATCACTTTGGAGCCCAGTGAAAAGAGTGACGTCACTAGATCGAATGGAACGAAAAGGTTATGTCAAGGTTATGTAATATTTTATTCGATATTCACGCAATATTTTATTCCATATTCTACTCTGAAATGTTTAATCCGCGTTGAACTATCACTTTGGAACCCAGTGAAAAGAGTGACGTCACTGATCGAATGGAACGAAAAGGTTCCCGGAAACGGGATTTAAAAGGAAAAGACGAAAGGGACGCGTCCGTACGCGGAGGAATGCGCGGATCACGACCCACCATGGCGCGGCCCCCGGTGGATTCCCACTGATTTCCATCTAGCTAAATTCCGAGCGGGGCCAGCATCCGTCGTTTCGTTTTACGACTCGGAACGGCGTTGTTTTCTCGTTTCATTAACGATTCCCCCAAGGTTATCTTGGGGTTCCTATGCGCGGTCTAAGAATAGGTTTTCGGAACCATTGTATAGAGTGCGTCAGCCGCGAGCGCGTGTTGTCTGCTGCGGCATCGAACGACGCGGTGTGTAGGATTCATGCTTTCGAGACGAAGGCCGGTGCGCGCAGGTTGTTCGTCGCGCCAAAATAAAATGTCGATCCTAGGCGTAACGCAATCCTGATCTCGTTCTCCGATTAATTAACGCGATTGATCCTCGAACGACGGATCTTTCCGATAAAATATCATTTATCATTTCATTTAACAATTCTTCTCAACATATTTTTAAGCTTCTAGACGCGTTACTCGATCAGTAGTTAAGAACTTGACAACAATATCAATATTTACAGTACAAATTCTAACGGATCCTGAGTCGCGGTCGAGCCTATTATTCGCGAATATCAGAGATTAATGTTATATTCAATTGCGGATCGTTCGCAGGCAACATGTCCGACCCGCGTTTATATTATTAGGTGTTGTTTTATTTTCGCTAGTCGATCCGAACACCCTGTACGTAGCTGACCTGTTAGCAGTGATATACAAAGCGCAGAGTGTGACTAAGCCAGCCGCCTACGTGCGCGATGCGATGATGTCTGTTATAAAACCGCGCATGCGTACGCGTGCTTTGCCGACTGCTCGTCCGGACCCGCGCGTCCACCATTTTTCCTTCGCTTCCTCCGGTCGCTACGTTTCTTCGCACGATCCAAGAGAGAGATACAAGAGAGATGCGGCGGCAGCCGGTCGGTCCTCGGCTCTATCAGAGCCGCGTCACGGAAAAGTACCGGTCACAAGTCTTCTCGATGACAAACCGCACACACAGACACGCGCGTATTCTCTCTCTCTCTCTCTCTCTCTCTCTCTCTCTCTCTCTTCCTCCCTCTCCCTCTCCCTCTCCCTCTCCCTCTCCCTCTCCCTCTCCCTCTCCGACTCTAACATAACCGGGTAAAATTTCGAGAAAAAAAAACATTTCGAATATCATTTATGATATTCGAGGGTCCAGAATTTAAATCGACGAATATATCATTTTATCTTAACGCTAGAACTACCAAATCGCGACTAATAATTATTATTATTATATTATAACTGGACTGCGGATCTTTGTGCAAAAAATAAAAATTGCCCGAGATTATTTTTGTGGAACATAAATTAGATAAAAATGTATTTCTTGTTTTGTAAGAAATTGATAATAATGTGATAATATCCTTAAATTCTTTCAATGTCATTACAGTTGCGTATACTCGATCTAAGCATTTTTGCCATAAATACATAAAATCCGCCGACTATTTGTAGCATCGAGAATATTTGGTTTATTCGAACCACGTACGATTTTTATTATAATGTGTAATAAAGAAGTTCGTCCAAAAATTTCTCACAGAAACTTCTTCACAATATTAACTATATATATATATATTAACTATCTTCACAATAGTAACAGAAAAAAAATCAGAAACCAGTTATTTCAACTGGTTGTCTGGTAGTAATATGACAAACAACTGTATCGTTGAATATTTATCGTTCATAATTTTTATTTCAACAATCGGAGGAACTGCAATCATATTTCTTTATTTATTACGAGCTTAATTAATAATTATTATAACAGTAAATCTATCACCGCCGGTAAAACGATCGGTTTAAAATCTTTTATTTCATAATTGCGAAACTGTTTCCATCGGAAATTATTGAATATATATTTCTTTATTCAGATACACGCTATTTATAAAAATTGTGAAGAATTTATATAAATTCAATCTTGCAACTCTTACAAGGCAACGCATATCGGTCGCTTCTAGACCTCTGTACGTTTAACGTTAAGATAACTCGTTCGTGGGCATGGTATCGATTCAAAGAAGCTGAACGAATATATCTCGAAGTAAAGGTCTAACTATTCTTAACATTCCTCGAACAGAAATTATTTTTCGATACTATTTTAGCTACACTCGCTCTTTGTAATAACTTTTAGCTACTTACTGTTCGAAATAACATTCGAATCGGCATCGACGTTAATCGGTTTTAGTCGGCAAACCTCGGACGAGTCTCGTCGGTTTTGGTTGTGCGAGGCGATTGAGGTTAGGTACAGTGGCTCACGAAAGTATTCGAACACTGGTATTACTTTGACTTCTATGCTATACAATTTAAATAAATAAACATTGAAAGGAAGAAATCCTTTACGATACATTAAAGTAGAATGTATAAATATCAAAATACAAGAAACATTCGATTCAGTATAAAACGTTGTCTGCATAACTTAAAAAAGATATAAAAAAACATCGCGTTTTCATGCCGCGCAAGTATTTGAACGCCTTATAAAACTAAGTTGAAATATTATTAAAGTTCTTTTTTTAATTTTTATTGCTAGTTTTATATCTCTATCGTTTAACAACTTGTTTAAAGAAGTCTGAAACATCTTATGAGTTGCTTATAGCATGTATTTTCTTTGTTGCAACTTCGCATGACCGAGCCCACTTTATTGGGATGAACGATCACGTATAAGACACGTGCGAATATAATTTATTAACGAGTCCGAAGAAATTTGTAAAATTATAAAGCATTTTTGACTCCTTTTCCCGCTAATATTGATGTAATATGTGAAAGAACGATCAAAAATGCGAATTCGAATTCGATGTTCTTATATATATATAATTAAATAATAATATTAATAATATTAGGAATTTGTCCCTTCACGGTATATTTACATAAATATACGGCGTAGAAGTCGCAAGTTAGACCATCGTTCGAATGCTTTCGCGATGCCAGTGTACGTGCGCCGCGGATGCTGCGTTGCACTGGAATAGCCGGATAGGAGATATCGCGTGTCACACGGTCCTGTCTGTGCCGGAACGTGACGAAATCGTGGCTTTTAATATCGATTCGTGCTTATCTCGCGGCCGGGGGAACGCGTTTCTCCGTACGGAGGTTCGGAGCCGTGTAAACACCGCCGGGGCAGAAGTAATGAGACGATAACCGGGAAAGAAATAGCACGTTGTCAGTAAATTCCGTTGCGTAGGATCGATAAAGCTGAATGGATAATATCGGCGGGACGCGCGACGGAAGAACGGATATTCTCCTTTGGAAATTTCTGTCGAACGAACGAACGAGCGCGCGCGCCAGTTTTACAGAAGCTCGTAGAACTTTTTTTTTTTATTTATTTCGAAATCGCTAACTTTCTTGGGGAATTAGAAAGTGACTCCATTGATCGTCCGCAGTGAATGAACGCGATTTATTATAGCAGAGAACCGTTTACGTGTAAAAAATCTCTCGTCGGGTTTCTTCTTCTCGCGACAAGAGAAAACCTGCGCTCTACAGGATGTCCCAAAAATGTCTCGTAATCCGGAAATAGCGGGTTCCTCGGATCATTTGAAGCAGCTTCTTCCTTTACAAAAATTTTCTCCGAGGCACCGTTAACGAGTTATTAACGAAAAACGGTGACCAATAAGAATCGAGTACGGTTGACGCGAGGCGGCCCAGCCAACCAGCGCGCGAAGCTCAGTTCCGCTCATTGGCTCGGTCGCCTCGCGCCAGCCGAGCTCGCCTCTCATTGGTCACTGTTTTTCGTTGATAACTCGTTAACGGTGCCTCGGAGAAAATTTTTGAAAAGGAAAAAAAGTTGCTTCGGGTGACCTGAGAAACCCGCCACTTTCGGATTGCGAGACACCCTGTATACGGCGGTTCGAGGTGACACCTGCGCGCGACAATCTAAAACGCACGAAACGACGCCTCGACGAGATAAGTTCCTGCCGTCGCACCACGCATGAATTGTCCAGGGTCGCGAAGATATCTAACACGTGGGACTAGGGTAAACATTTTTTTCTCTTCATAAATATTGACGTAACAGTTTAGCGCGAATTCGAGAAAACAAGCGTTCCCCGGGTTGTTTGTTGACCTTTCTTAACGTATAATCGATTCGACGAAGGAAGAGAACGCGACGCGGTATTCTCGACGGGGATCACATTTCCATGAAATATTAACTAGACGATTGTAAATGCCGCGTAGTAATTATCGTATACGTTGCACGTTTGCCGAATTCTGTTTCGTAACGTACATTTGTACGATTATTCGAACCTCGTGTCTCTCTTCCCGAATTGTCCATTTTTGTTTACAAGCTGAAGGAAAATTAGAGAGAATTTACTGTATCATATTGGCAAGAATGTATTTTCGGTTGTCACGGGACCGTTGTAATTGTGATCTCGAAATCGAAATTACTTTCCCGCCAACTCAATAGAACTGTCTTATATTATTATTATACATAATATTGTATATTATTTTACGTTATATTATTTGTATAATTATACAACGAGAAACCGGTCGCGCTTGATCGTGATAATTTTAATGCTAACGTTACCGTATTTATCGCAAACGATATTATTTATTTCTTTATTCTAAACGATATTATACATTATCCGATATAATAATCGATGATATCGCGGAAGATAGCAAAAGCTTATCTGGTCCAATTACGGAATATTTATTGTTCAACACTAAAACCCACCGCGACAGTAAAAAGCACCGGTTCCGCATTTTTTGTTTAAACATTTTTGGCATTACAGAGCCACTTTCGTAGGAAATGATTGAATAAATTCCTTAATTCCGGCAGACACGATAAAAATGATAAGATTCGGTCTTGTAATTCTTACAAAAGAACGAGCACGTCGGACGGTTTTTGCTGCTCGGTGAGTTTAGTGTCAACAACAATAATAACAACAATAGTATACGCGATACACTATAGCGACGTATTCTACGGTGGGGGGGGGGGGTGGCAGAGTTCGTGTTACCGTACGATGTTACGCAGTATCTTACATTACAATGTCAATATAAACACGGTACGCCATGGTGCCATGCAAATGGGGATTTATGCAACGTATTTCAATATGCGCGTGTACCGCGTGTTAATGATCCTCGCCGGGCCGAGAAGCGCTCCGAAGATGCGCGCGCGTGAGGTTGGTACGCCTTCGTAAACAATATCAAGATGCGTAACCTCGTAACGTGTCCTCTGCAGAGAGCGCTCGAATCCACCGGGGATACTCTAAATTCCGCTGTGTGTATCGGCGACGGTCGCGGTCGTGAAAAGTAAATAAGTCACGAAAAGCATTCCGTGGACACATATACACACGCGCATGCGCGCCGAACGCGAACGCGTACACACGGTGAATCGGTGGCGGGAGTCGATATCGAAGGCACGTCGTGTACCCTCGATCACGGCGTGCCTCCAGCGGAATATAAATCCTGCGCGGTAATATTGGAATTCGTGCGACTTAACGGACAGCTGATAATTCAACGCCGCGCAACGTTCGAAGAAGTCGGTCGAACGCCTGCCCGCGGAGGTTAGCCCGGAGGAAAAACGGGGTCTCCCGTTGCCATTTCGGTCACAGCGTTTTAATCGCGACGCCCGTGCTCTCCCCGTCCGAAAATAAAGAGGAAAAGAACATTTATATCTAGACCGAAGGAATTTTTAATGCGAAATAAACAATTTTTCACATCGATTGCAAGGAACGGAAAATAGTAAAATAATTTCGATATTCCCAAAATAATAAATACATACCTTTCGAACGTTTTAAAATGCTTCTAATTTTCGACGCTGTTTTTAATTGACAAGCGGTTCCCTCGTTAGAAACTGTGCACAGCAAGAAACACATTCGTCGATCGTTCTCGAGCGAACCGTGAACCGTTCAACCATGACAGATATCGCGCTCGGTCACGTGACGCGGGTAGCTCGTGCTTTCTTTTCCCTTCCGCTCGTTTTTAGAACCTTTCCACTGAATCTATCGCATTTCAGGAGCGTATGTCGGCCCCTCGATCCCACTGGCGCCGGCAAATGTGGCGGCGAACGGCGGAGGCTCCCCTCTGCGTCCACGAACGAGCCCGCCGCCGCCCCCACCACCTGCCCAAGAAGGCTCCAATGATAATCCACAATCGAATCACCATCAGGTAATTGAGTTCGCAAGTCGCGATGCCTCGAAAGTAACGTGTCTGCGATACAACACACCGAGGCTCTTTTTAAAACGGCTCGCGCGGCCTTCGCGCGACGCTGATTTATTTATAGGTGTTTCTAACCGACATGGAAATTGACCGTAATTCTCTCTCTCTCTTTCTCTCTCTCTCTCCCTCCTTCAGGGTTCGACGAACGGCCCATCGCCGATGGCCGCGCTCATGTCCGTCGCCGACAATCTCGCGTCGCCGGAATCGGTGCCGCAACCGCCGAACAATCCCAGTCCGACAAGCAGAAGCCCTCCAACCACGGCTACGAATGTTCAGCAACGCAGTGCCTCGAGAACCTCGCAACACAGCCCGAACGGATCAGGTATTGACCAGGAATCGAAACGAGAATTATTCGCTAACCGGGTTCGTTCGGACCATAATCGCCGGAATGTCTCCTACTGGCTTCCCCAAAAGTATTAACATTGTCGACGAGAAAATTTAATGTTTTTTTCTTTTATAAAGTTGACATTATTTTTATTGTAACATAAAAAAAAGTATAGATATATATTATTGTGTATATATATTATAATATTTAACTATATATATTATTAAAAATTATTTTGGAACGTGGTGCAACAATTTTAGCGATGCCTCGGAGTCACCACTCGCGCGAGTGCAAAGGGTTAATAAATACATATAATATATATCAATCTTTAAAGTATCAATTGGCCAGAGTGAAGAGTCTAGTAAAAACAGCTTGGCATGGAACGTGTTAAATTATAACAAGTATAATAATATATATGTTATATATTATTAATAATATAATATAAATATAATAATGTAATAAAATATTAATTAAGATATATAATATATATTATATTATATATATATATATATATATTAAAATAAAATATTATATAAATTGTATAAAATAATATATAACATATATTATATATAGATATATATTATTATATTTGTTATAATTTCCACGTTTTTACTGGACTCTTAGCTCTGGCCATTTGATACTTTAAAGATTGATACATACTATATGTATTTATTAATTATTGTCTATATAACAGTGAAAGAAACTTATGTCCCATTCTTAGAAATTGTTCTAAATTCTAAACTTGTCATGAAATATCTTTTGGCACGTGTTAATGCAATTAACTGTGAAATTCATTGAAGAAATTGTAACAATTTCTTATCAGTTTCGCAAATCTATTTAAATTCTCTGCGAGCGCGCTGTTGCTTTTGGAGGGAAGCGTAGCTTCACCGGGTTAAATTAGCACCGGGGGGTAGGTCTCCGCTAAGTTCTCAGGGCTAACGTAAACGTAATTCGACTTGAAAATATCTTCGTTGTTGCCTTACAGGTCCATCGGGTAGGAGGTCCAGTGGTTCAAGGCACGTATCGTCGACGACCGTGACGACATCGTCGGAAGGAGCTGTCGCCCAGGTAGCTGGAGCGGAACAAGTGTCCGCGCCGATTCTGAAGTGCACCCTGTGCCAGGAACGGCTCGAGGACACGCACTTCGTTCAATGTCCCAGCGTGCCGCACCACAAATTCTGTTTCCCGTGCAGCCGGGAGAGCATAAAGCGCCAGGGTGCCGGTTCAGAGGTAGGTTTCCCTCGCATCGTCATCATCATCATCATTGTAGACGTTGTCGCGCGGTTAACATTCCGATTACAGTAATGTTTCCCTAACTGACGCTCAGATTGTCTACAAAAATGGACGATTTGGGAAGAGGAGATACGATTATTCGAGCTGCTTGCGGTTCTATTTTTATAGTTATAAATTGTCCACAATTATAAAAACGAGCCGCAAGGCTCGAATAATCGTATCTCCTCTTGCCAAATTATCCAATATAGTGGACAATCTGAGCGTCAGTAAGGGAGACATTACTGTATGTGTCATATTACAGTAATGTCTCCCTAATTGTCGCCCAAATTGTCGCCCAAATTGTGCACTATAATAGACAATTTTGGAAGAGAAGATGCGATTATTCGAGCCTTCGTTTTTTATAATTACCGATTGTCAAGAATTATAAAAACGAGAGACGCAAGGCACGAATAATCGTATCTCCTCTCCCCGAATTGTCCATTTTAGTGGAACAATCCGAGCGTCAATTAGAGAGACATTACTGTACCTATAGCCTCGCTTAAAAAGAAAAACCAGAATCCACCGTTAGGCTGGTCTCTTTTTAACGACTGTTAATTTCACCGGTTCGATATACAATTCCGTTCGTTTCAGGTTTACTGCCCGAGCGGAGAAAAGTGTCCACTGGCGAACAGCCAAGTGCCATGGGCATTCATGCAAGGCGAGATCGCCACCATCTTGGGCGACGACACCACAGGCTCCGGTCTGAAAGTGAAGAAGGAGAGAGAAACTTAAGGGGATTCTCGTCAAATGTTTAATCGGGGCTCAAATTTTCCACCCTCGGTCAGGAGGGTGAATAATCATGGTGGAACCGTGAAGGTCCACTGGAAATTCTACATTTTGGTAATGGTGATGATGGATCGATGTTTGGCCGGTATTGTCGGCCAGGCATGTCTCGACTCGAGCCAAAGACGTTGTCGGTGATTAAATTGGATTTTTCACGAGCGTTGTTTGATGACGCGTTGCCCGGGGAAAGTGGACGATTTTCGTTTCCCTGCGATCGTTGTTGGACAGCACGGTCGATTTTGGGGCGCGGGGGTTGTTGGCCGATTCACGGAGGCAACGATAATGTTTCGGGATCGATCGGATCGTTTTTTATTTCCGATCAATCGTTTTTTGACGGGTCATGAGAAGAAGTCTTTGGCAATTTTTGCACGCTGGCGTCGTCGGTCTTTTGCGTACACGGAGGACACACACACACTCTTTACATACATACACACACACACACACACAACAAGGATACATAGAGAAGAAGCGGTTGTATATACGGAAACGATTGTTGCGTGTAAAAGGACGCGCGGTTGACGAGCAAGGATTCCAACGAGACGTACATGCGGATTTTTTGTGGTCGGTTTCTAATACGAGTAAAACAACGTAAAAGGAATACGCGTCGCGCGGAAAGGGAGAGATTTCGTGTCCGGTTTGGGTTTGTACTTAGGCGCCCGGTAGAGCAGCCTTTATTTGTTTGTTGTATCGTGAGATATAGAGCGCATTCTCGCGACTCTTGTTCTTCTTTTTTTTTTCTTTTTTCGAGTACCATGTGTATCGCCAACGGAAACTGCGGACTACCGAGCTGCTGCAACACGTATACATTACAGACACAAGCACGCGAATATGTACACGTTACATACACGCGTACACACATATACACGTAAACACGATGCCGTAAGAGTTGTACGGTTGTATTGTACTTTATTTTTAGCCACGTTGTATCGCGTGGACATAACGCGGATTTAACTGAAGCCGAAAACGAAAGCGCGTCCCTTCGGTGGTTTTTTGAACCGGTCGGCGCGAGGTCGTCCCCGACACGGTTCGGTCCTTTTCTAATCTTTTATTTGTACACTCTTTCTACTGTTACCTCTCGTGTTGTATCATAGAAAGAAAGGAAACACGGCGGATCATATTCAGACCCAGCGCACGGGTTTTTTCTGTACATTATGTATATGTGTACATACCACCTTATTAATAAAACTTACTGACTAAAAGAGTAACCATTTTTGAATGTACAAAAGAAATTTAATTTCTCGTTTTTGCGTGTTCTCTGTCGTCTTAAATTATTGTTTCTCTTTTTTTTTTGTTTTTCTCTCTCGAGTTATTTTTCCGTTACACGCTCGTTTTTCCAATCGAACAATTCGAACTCGAATGAAAAAAAAAAAAAGGGAACCGTACACGTCTAGATCGTCTATTCGCATTCGTCGATTTCGCTATTTCTCTTGTTCATCATCATTTTTCTCGTTCGTCCGACTCGCGCGCGTAAGACGCTCGAAACGCATCGAAAAACATCACTGTCTTTCTTTCTTTCTTTCTTTTTTTTCTCTTTTTTCATTTTCTATCGTTTCCTCTCGAGAATTCTTTGTACACACCCCGTTTTCGTAACGCATCTCTCGGCGAGACTCGTCCGAATATTTCGTGGAAACATCGGGGGTAGGACGGGAATAGGGCGGGAGGGGAGGGGAGGGAGAGCGAGCATCGTTTCTTATCCAGTCATGCTTAAAATAAAGTAAATAAAAAAAAAAGGAAAAGAGAAAACAAGAAAAGAAAAACTAAATAAAGAAAAAGTAAACGGACCTCTGATGTCCGATCGTTGTAACGTCCACTTTCGCCTTTAGTTAATCGCTAGACTTTAAGTGTGAGGGCCTTTTGGTTTTTCATTTTTGCCGATGAAAAAAGAAGTACGCCCGTCAAATAGGAACCATACACTCGCTATGTCTAAAAAAGAGAGAGAAAGAGAGAGAGAGAAAAGGAAAAATGTCAAAACGAAGAAGAGGAAGAAGAAGAAGAAGAATGAAAAGAAATGTGAATTTTGACGGAAGTGGGGGAGAGGGGAAAGAGAATGATGCGAAAGAAAAATGCAGGCAAAACCACACACGTTCGCGCACTGCGTCGCGAGCAGAGTTCGGTCCCCCTCTCGTTTTCAATTCGCGAGCGAGGACGGTCCTCTCGCAACGCTTGCGATACTTTTTTGTAAATAAATATATATTTGTACAAAACGGATCGGCACAATGGACACACGGGGGGATATTATATAGGAGCGGCGAGTGAAACGAAAGAGGAAGAACAAAAATAAATAAATAAATAAAATAAATAAACGATGCAAAAAAGGAAAAGAAATGTTCGCGCGAGACGAATCACTCCGCTTAGAGCTGTTGTTTAGACCTCTTTGAAAAAGCGGTCGGCGGTTGTTGGCGCGCCGCCGAAAGAACAATTCGATCCGCGCCCGCCGCCACTTTTGTCGCGGATCATCTTGGGATCGGTTTCGGTCGCGGACCGGCGTCGTTTCATTTTTCAACGTTGTTTCGCGGCGAAACAACGCCCCGTAGAGGCTATCTGCGTAGCGTAAGCAACACTTATGTACCGAAATATCGTGGAAAATTGTTTGTGTGAGAGAGAGAGAGAGAGAGAGAGAGCTGTAGAGCGAGCGAGAGAGAGCGGTAGAGAGAGAGAGAGAGAGAGAGAGAGAGAGAGCTGTAGAGCGAGCGGTAGAGAGAGAGAGAGAGAGTGCGAGGAAGTGGTAGAGAGAGAGCGAGTGCGCGAATACAAGGAAACCGGGAAAATGCGACGAGAGAGAGAGGGTGAATGAGTGAATGAATGAATAAACGAATGAGCGAGCGAGCGAGAACGGAATGGCGAGAGGAGTGAGGGGCGCCGATAATGAAAACGGAGCACAATTGATCGTAGCAATACTTTACAGAGGCTGTACGTGATATTTTTTAGTCCGAGGCAGGTAGTTCCTACCTTCGATGTCAAAGTTGATTACGGCACTCGTTTAGGGGTCAAAAGTTCGTCCCTGTGCAAAGAAGAGAAATAAAGATAACATTTTTTCGTAGATAAAATGAGAGACGAGATTTTCAAAGAGGAGGGAGAGGGAGGGAGGGGGGGAGAGAGAGATAGAGAGAGGAAACAATGCAACTCGTTTATAAGTCGAGACTTTCTCACGCAGATACGACCTCTTTTGTTTCGTCACACAGACCGGATCCGTGGAGCCGTATTCGCTATCCGTAATTAATTCTTCCTTTATTTCGTTCTCTTTCTACGCGGTTCTCCCGATAATACGATTATTACTTTTGGTCGTCGAATTCGTCGTCGTCGTCTGAGCGCCGATCGCGTTGCCCGTGTTACGTTTTCACGTCCGATTCTTCACGTTGCTCTCGCGAAGATCGGACCCGCGTTCTCGACGCTTGCTCAATTTCCCCCGAAACTATTTTTGGACGATGTTTTGCGGACGAGGAGAAAATTCGTTCCGGACCGTGTGCGCGCGCGCGCGTGTTCGATGCGTACAACACTGTTCTCACCCGCCCAGCCCCCGAGAGGCAGCGCAGCGTGTGTGCTTTTTTTTTTCTTTTTTCGGTCAGCGGCAGCGAATAAACTGCCGAAGAAATTTGTCGGACCGTCGGTCGGCCAGACGAGCGAAATCGGGGAATGCCACGGGAGAAAATCGAGCGACATCCGGTTCGAGAATGAATCAGCTTCTCTCCTTTGACGGGCCTTCAACGACCGCTGCAGGAGAGAGCCACCTCCCCCCACCCCTTCTCTCGGTATTAGCCCCCGTTGCATTCCGCCAGTCGATTTCGTTGTCGACGACCAAACCGTTTTCGACGAACCATCGATACACACGATACACACACGTTCTTTCGGATGAAGCGCTTGGAGCGCACAATAAACATTGTACCGAACGAGACGGGATCTGTTTGCGAAGCCCAGCCGTTTTACAAACACACACATTACACGCGTGTCGTTCGCTCCGTTTGTTTGTTCTTTCTTTCCTTCTTTCTTTCTTTCGTTCTTTCTTTCCTTCTTTCTTTTTTTTATAGACTCATATAGCCACGCAGACTACACACGAAAGAAAAGCGGAAGTACGAGGCAAAATAACGTCGAATAGCAATTGTAGTAGTGGATAATGAAATTTTCTAGTATACCATACCTCGAGGAACGCGTAACACTGTACTGTTTATCGTATGTATGCAACATGCAAAAGCAAAAATATATGTGTTGATGTGTAACAATCGTGCTTGTTTCTCTTTACCCGTTCCGGATATTCTTGCACGTTTTTCCAGGTACCGCCCTCTTCCTTTCGAATGTTCCTCATAAATACAAAAGTTTTTGGACACGTACAGGAAATTGGAACAATTTAATGATACCGATGGAAAATTGTTGTAATGACTTGAATTTATTTCGAAGCTAATTTTATTGAACTGTAATAAATGTATATACAGGGTGCCCCAAAAATGTCTCACAATCCGAAAGTAGGGGATTCCTGAGGTGATTCGAAGCAACTTTTTCCTTAGCGAAAATGCAATCCGCGGCTTCGTTTACGAGTTATTAACGAAAAACAGTGACCAATGAGAGGCGAGCGCGGTTGGCGCGCGACGGCCGAGCCAATGAGCGGAACCGGGCTCCGTGCGTTCGTTGGCTGGACCGCCGCGCGCCAGCCGAGCTCGCCTCTTATTGGTCAGTGTTTTTCGTTGATAACTCGTAAACGAAGCCTCGGAGAAAATTTTTGCAAAGGAAAAAGTTGCTTCAAATGACTCGAGGAACCCGCCACTTTCGGATTACGAGACATTTTCGGGACACCCTGTATAGCTTTTATGTGATGATAAAAGTAACGTGAATTTTAGAAAAGGAAATTAAATTCCGTCGATATGTCCAACGCATTTTTTCATTATTTCTTGGACTAATTTCAGCATCAATTTGACATGTATATATTTCCATATATTTTGCACTATGTTCCGCGTATTAAGGAAACGTGTGAAATGAATTTGGCACACGTTTTCAATGAACCAGATGCAACGAACGGTTAATAATAATAATAAGAAACACTTATGACTTTGTATGTATTTTCGGCAATACGATGCCATGAAGCACGCAAACGTTACCGAAATTGCAATATATTAGGGTGTCCCATAAGTTTCTTCCCTTTTTTTGATGCGAAATGAATACACGATATTTTTTGTTTAAGATGGATTTATTATGATATATATGAACCGTTCTGTTCTATAACCTTCTTCCATCTCTCAGGAAGCCTCATTATGCCCTCTTTCCAAAATTGTTGAGGCTTATTTGCAAAATATTGTTCAAGGTGCGTTTTTATTTCGCTTACGAATTTAAACCGTTTTTCATGGAGAAAATTTTTTAACGAGAAGGACAAGTAATAATCGGGATGGAGCAATGTCTGGAGAGTACGGAGGATGAGGTAGAACGTTCCAATCGAACTGCAATAATTTTTGTCTTACGAACAACGCAACACGCGGTTTTGCGTTGTCGCGATGAAAAACGACGCCGCGTCGGTTCGCCAATTCTGGCCGTTTTTCTGCTATGGTGGCTTTCAATTCATCGAGTTGATTACAATATTTAGCCGAATTGATCGTTTCGCCTTGAGAAAGAGCTCGTGGTAGACTACGCCTTTCCAGTCCCACCAAACGCACGAAAGAACTTTCTTCGTATGAAGTCCTGACTTCGCAACAATTGAGGGACTATTTCCTTTTGACCAAGTTCGTTTTCGATGCACATTTTGGTATAAAATCCAAGTCTCGTCTCCAGTGAGAAGTCTCTTTAGGAAAGGATTTCTTCCATGTCGTTGGAGAAGCAAATCGCACGTAGAGACGCGGTTCATAAGGCTGGTGTCAACACCTATCGACGGTGTGGAACTTCGAATCGATTCACATATCTCATCTTGATTAAATGCTTATGTACCGTTGTCCTGGGTATGCTAGTGGCATTCGCTATCTCGCACACACTATATCGCGAATTTTCAGCGAGCATATCTTTGACAAGGTCCGCATCCGTCGTTGTTGGTCGGCCGCTGCGGTCTTCGTCTTTCAAATCAAAATTGCCAGCTCTAAATCTCTCAAATCAATTGCGGACTGTCCTAATAGTCGTAGAACCATCACTGTAAACGGTACAAATCTCGTTTGCAGTGTCCTTTGCCCTGTCACTTTTTTTAAAGCAATAAAGCATAACATGCCGCAAATGCTTATTTTGGCTATCCATATCGAACGGCGCAGAAAAAATTTGATAAGGAACTTTGTCACCAACGAAACATACTCTAAAAGAGCTCTGGGACGACTGCAACCGATACCCTAAACAGCCAAGAGATAAGCCTTCGTGTTTATATAAACACAGCCAGTTAAAGTCATTCGTAGCGCGGCGCGGAAGGAACTTATGGGACACCCTAATATTTTATATTTTATAGCGACTTACTTATTTAGTACAAGCAGGTGTCCTAATATTTTTGGAGCGGAGCGTACATTATCGTATTATTTGATTTTTATCACGACAAATTTAACCATCGCGTATTTATAAAAATTATTACAATATATTTCATACATTTATCTTGTAGAATCGTAATTCGAAGGTTTGTCGTTTCGACCTGGACAGTTCACGATTATTTTTAAATTGTCATCTATTTTATAACATTATCGTTGTGACCTAGACAGTTCACGATTATTTTCAAATTGTCATCTATTTTATATTATTATCTTTTTGACGTACTATAGAATCATCTGTCGAGAAGTTTTGCTATCAGATGGACACCCGCCCTTAGACACGATGCTCAGGACTGTTTATAGTGGTACGTCACCGTCAACTGTCCCAAATTTTCAACTTCCCGCCAAATTCGTCGATCAATACCAGACTCGAAGGACAATGTCAATGACACCAAGAGAACTTCCGGGCGTCCTAGCTTCTCCGAAATCAATGAACCTTCTGGCAGACATATCGCGTATACGGAATCCATGCTGGCTAGCATTATTATACTCTCGGTTGGCATTATTCTTATTATTTTAACGAGTAGCAAAGAATCGTAGTACATATTTCTTTTAAACGCAGCAATTATTACATTGGAATTTCGTTGTGTTCGTTCTGAAAAAATACAATTCAATTCCACAGGAGTCGATTTACTTTAATTACGCAGCGCCATGAAATCAAACTGAAACAAAAATGCGTTACACCGTGCGGTAAGCTAATGTAATTTTTGCAACACCGACACCGCAATTTCCTTGTTGTCAGATCGACACTAGGATGCGGATCTTAATGCAAAATAAAAACGTTCAAGCTCAATTGTAAGAAACAGAAATCGAATACAAACATATTCTCCGTTCCGAATAATATTAAATAATAATAATAATAATATTAAATAATATTAAACAACGAGTCAGACTCGTGATGAAGATTTTATACGCAATCTATTAAATGCAAACATTCTTCGTCTCTTCTCAATGAAAATAAAATTTGATCGTTCTGTTATCAAAATCTAGGATCCAAAGTAAATGAAGACATACAAAATACAAAAATTGTGTCGTTTTATCAGGGTAACGATTGAGGACAAAAAACAGCTGATCAGGGTAGCTGCAAAAGAAATCAATAGTGCAAGGGGTTAATAATCTGTGAAGAAGATAGCGATGTTCTTAAAATTGTTTTAACATGCTTGCACTCTGATATCTGATTCAGTGATTTCGATCATAAACGCGTCAAATCCGCGGTGTCCGATCTTCAGAAATTCGACGAGAATCAAGAAAAACCGTTCTCTAACTATAAAAACTACCTAACTACGCACGCCCACAAAAAGCGAATAATAGAACAGAACGATCTCCACGTCGCATAACGTTACTCGCATCGACAACAAATTCAACGTAAACCGATCTCGCCTAATTCCGTCCTGAAAACAACGCGAACAAGCGCGAGCCGCATTTCTGGAATTTCGTTCGAAGCATTTCCAGCGATAAAAGAAACCTCGTTACGTCATCTGCCGGCGGTCGGGTTACTTTCTTTCGGAACTTTCTACGAGGAGAGCGCGTCTACGCGAGAGACCGTTGTGTCTTCATCCCGTCGGCGCGTGTCTCTGGGCCCGGGGCGTGTGCAAGTGCCGCGGGGGTGGAGGGGAGAGGGAGGACGCGTATACAGTCCGGTCACAACACCCGGCTCCAGAAGACTTCCTGAACTTTGAAAATCAATGCCAATGTTCAGCTGTTGTGTGATAGGTGGGCCAAAGAGAGAGAAAGAGGTTCGGTCGCTGTTATGGCCGACCGCCGGCACGGAGGGGTGGGGGCAGGCGGTGTCGGCGAGCGACCGGAAGGGGCGAAGGAGGAAAACGGGGAAAACCGGCATATTGATCTGTCTCTCCCAGACGGCTCGAATGCCAACCACGCTCCGCTGTCTGCGCAACGGGTCGACCCGTTCGTTTAAAGAGGATGGACACCGTGTGTGCGTGTGTGTACAGGGGCGAACGTGCCGAAACCGGGGATACGGCGCGATCACGACGCGACGGCACGTGCATGCACACGCAACGTGCCCGATATCGCCATATTGTGGCATCGGCGGGGATCGTTTCGCGAGAACGAACGCACGAAAATATTTTCCACGACGCGGCGCCGACGACGCGCGACGATTCGCTTGAATCCCGGTTGAATTTCACCTTTTCGTCACGCTTTTATTATTAGACGCCGTTCGATAGCTTAATTCGTGGTTCACGTTGCCACTATTAAATTGTTTAAATTGGTCAGCGGTTCACCTTAACTCGTCGCTACAGCGCACAATCGTTAGTATCGAAATCGCTTTTACATCGTTACCGACGTCTAAACGTAACAAATTATCGTATTTGTATATTTTTATTTTCTACCGTTTTTAATATTGAAATACATGTATACAAATATGATGTTTCGTTAGGTTCTTTTTCTTTTCAAATAGATAGGGTGTCTCGGCGAAAAAAGGCCACCTACAGTACTGTGAATAATTATAAATTACCTTATTTTTTTTTTTTATTATTATACCTTATATATATAATTACCTTATATTATTATATTATTATTACCTTATAATTATAAATTACCTATAAGGTAATAATATAAGATAACCTAATAAGGTACTAATATATTACCTATATCAAGGTAACTTTCACCTTTTTACTGATATTTGAACAAAAATAAAAAGAAAACATCTATAATTGTACATTTCTATTTTCTATTATTTTTATGATATAGAAATATGCAAGCAGGATATCTTGTTAAGTTTTTATTTAAATATCGTTAAGAACGTACAAGTTACTTTGGTGTCTATAATTGTGTAGTGTTGCTGTATCTACGTATGTACCTCGAAGTTTCATTTTAGAACATTTATAATTTTAGAATGTTACTCCTTGACCCAAGAATTACGACGGCGTTCTCAGGTTCGACTGAAAATGGAAGAATGCACTTTTTAATGATTCAATGCCAGGATATTCGTTGTACGTCGATTTGTTACTGTCATTTATTTCACGTTATTAGTTTTCATGTTATTTGTAGAACGAATTTGCGCGATACAAATGTTGTTATTGTTAGAGTATCGTCGAGAGTGAATAATTAGGAGAGGAGAGAATGTTAAAGGATCATTAAGGGCTCTTAAAGAGCACGTCGCCACAACGATGACTACACCACGTTCATGGAAAACCGTCGCTACGAATCGTTTCACAGTTCGTAGAAATTTGTATTTACAGCTTTTGTTATGAAATGCGATACGGGTTACTGAATTGTTCAGATAAAACACGTGCGTTAGCATTATTTCTTTGAGACCTATACAAGCTATACATTGCAAAATAAATTGCAGCAGTCATTCGTGTAACCGATTTATGGTTCGCGAACCTTCGTGACATTTCGTTTGTTCATCATCTTACTAGAAAATGAATGACTTTTTTAACTTTTCAGTTTATGATGTTTATAATATAGAAGCAATTACGTTTCCCTTATCTGTACAGAAGGAAAAGAAAAATAGCGCTGTCCAAAAAGTGTTAACTCTTCCCTCGAAACTAAAAATTTGACTTCTCGAAATTGTTTAAAAAGACGAGGATGTTAGAGAAGATTCTTCGTATTCGTAACAATTGTTACTTGATCCTGTTCCATTTTCGCCAAATTGCAAGTACAACTTGCGTGCAAATTTTCAACCGGTCCAAAGAAGAGACCAAAGAAGAGCCAAATCTAAAGAAGAGATTTCTGTTTTTATTTCTGTTTACGAGGAAATATTTGACAATTAACACTAAACCAACCGACCTATAACGACGATTAGCGTGCATTGACTCGTAAGAGTGAAAAGATAGAATTCACTTGGATTTTGTAAAGTTTTAATTATGAGACTTGTTTCGATAATATAATTTATTTAATCATTTTCCGCGAAGAAGTCTTCGAAGTTTGTAGTATCGTAAAATAAGAAATCGGTCATTTTGACCGTGGTAGGTTTAGTGTTAACCTTTTAGGTACGGCTAAATCCTGCGCGAGGCTATTTCTCTGGAGGGCAGAGTCTGATGTGTACTGTATACAGAGTCTGATACTGTATATACAGGGTGTCGAAAGTAGCGCGTTCCTCAGGCCAAGAAAGCAACCGTTCGTTCCTGAAGCAACTTTTTCCTTTACAAAAATTTTCTCCGAGGCACCGTTAACGAGTTATTAACGAAAAACAGTGACCAATGAGAGGCGAGCTCGGCTGGCGCGAGGCGACCGAGCCAATGAGCGGAACTGGGCTTCGCGCGCTGGTTGGCTGGGCCGCCTCGCGTCAGCCGTACTCGATTCTTATTGGTCACTGTTTTTCGTTAATAACTCGTTAACGCTGCCTCGGAGAAAATTTTTGTAAAGGAAGAAGTTGCTTCAAATGATCCGAGGAACCCGCCATTTCTGGATTGCGAGACATTTTTGGGACACCCTGTAGACTGTTGTAAATCGATGCGAAGACAAAAGAAGTATGAGACAATGCATATGAAGACGATTATTTGGTTCAAACGATGAGCGAGCGAGCTACTAGAGCAAGCCACTATAGTGGCGCGTCGTCCAGAGAGATGACATCCTCGAAAGCCACTATAGTGGTGTGTCGTTCTAAAAGATGATATCCGCGGAAGCCACTATAGTGGCGCGTCGTGCCTAAAAGGTTAAAGAAGCGTTCGCCGATTCGACGATATCTGGCCAAAGTCAGGGGATGATTCGCCGGTGCGTTTCGTTTCGATCGAAGCCCTCGATGACTCACTATGAACGCGTGTGATACATCGGCACACCGATCCATCCCCTTTAAAAGACGCCGCGGATTACGTACCTTTGACGTATTGTTATTGATCACGGAGCCCGTGAGGGACATTAAAGCGGGAAGCCCGTTGAAGACACCCCGACGACGTCATCGTCTACGATATCTTCCCGCTGCAATTTACACAGCGGCGAGTCCCTTCCGCCATCTTGGACTGCCATTAGACGTAACGTGAACCCTGCGAACCTTCAACCAGGCGAGAGAAAATAGCGAAGCTGTTACGTGCAAAATGCTGATCGCGAGGTGTCGAATTAAATCAACAAGTGTAGCACGGTAATTTAGCATAAAGGCTCATCTTTAATAACGATCGACTGCAACGACCGTACGAATGTACGAAATAGAGCAAAATTTTGTCAAATCGATGCTCGGCTTGGAAACGAAAATGTACGATTTTGGGAAGAGGCAATGCGATTTGCGACGGACCTAACCTTCCCGTTCTCTTAATTCTAACCTTCCCATGTGCGTGCCGTATGCGGCCAGGTCTCAAGTACCCGTCGTAAAAGCGACGGTGTCCAGATGCTGGGCCTTAAAAGGAGGGTCCTTACAGGCGACGACTTTTCTCGAAAATTATTTTACGAGGGGTAACTCTTCCTTCGTTTTCAGGGATAACGAATTTCTTTCTATTTTTTAGCAATTCGGAAACTGCTGGACGACGTACAATACCTGGACAGTCCAGTAGAATTTAAAGAGAAAGCGTTGAACAATCGAACGAAACGGCTTATCCGACGTAAATTTTCTCGCCGTCGGGAAGCGACGGTTGTTGCATTGTTGTTTAGGTTATGGACCTCTGCTTATGGCGAGTAGAATTTAAAGAGAAAGCGTTGAACAATCGAACGAAACAGCTTAGCCGTCGTATATTTTCTCGCCGTCGGGAAACGACGGTTGTTGCATCGTTGTTTAGGTTATGGACCTTTGGTTATGGCAAGCAGAATTTGAAGAGAAAGCGTTGAACAATCGAACGAAACAGCTTAGCCGACGTATATTTTCTCGCCGTCGGGAAGCGACGGTTGTTGCATCGTTGTTTAGGTTATGGAACTCTGCTTATGGCGAGTAGAATTTAAAGAGAAAGCATTGAACAATCGAAGGAAACAGCTTAGCCGACGTAAATTTTCTCGCCGTCGGGAAACGACAGTTGTTGTATCGTTGTTTAGGTTATGGATCTTTGGTTATGGCGGTATCGCGATGGTTCAGCTCTCATCTCAATATAAATATTTTTATAAATTTCGATTCTTAACCCTTTGCACTCGAGCGGCGACTCCTGAGGCGTCACTAAAAATTGCTATACTATTTTTCTAGATAATTGGCGACGGTATCAGATTCGTTTATATTTTCAAAAAATGGTTAAAATTGCACTGTACTTGCTGGCAGGCTCAATTTCATACGAATAAATCGTACTAAGTCATATAAAATGGAAAATATTGTGGACCAGAAAATATGCTTTGAATTTCGAATTAAAATAGCTTCGACAGCAAAGGGTTAATTTCGTTTTTGTTGAATTGGGGCGGAACATTGCAAAATGGCGGAATAAAAAGGAAGAAATATTCCAGGAAATAATTCATTCATCGAATTCAACGAATCCTACTATCCTATTGTTATTAATTTGTTAATCGTTGAAATGAAAATTCGTCGCGTTTGGTTCAGCAGAATGTGCTGGGTGGTATGCTGATGGCAGCGAAATTATGTAATTTTTCGACGCGATAGAGGAACAGGAAGAAAGTAGCGGCTCCCTTTAAGGATCGATATTTGCTATACATATGTATTGTACATATAGTAAAGACACTCCTCGGCGTATCCAGGATAGAACGTGGAATGGCTGACAACGTAATACATGGGACGGTTTGATTTTCTGCACGTGAAAGATGGGTGGTGGGAAGCCCGAGGACAACCACCCCGCCACGAAAGAAACTCGTATAGCTTTATTGTCATCGATTCGTGAACTTGTATACCGCGATTCGCGCGTGTCTAACCCTTTCATTTTCGGTCCCATATCTTACGCTTTGGCCTCGCAACTATGTACAGTAAATTCCTCCGAATTTTCCTTCAGCTTGTAAACAAAAATTGACAATGTAGGACAATGTAATCTCTCCTCTTCCCAAATTATCCATTTTTGTTCGCAAGCCGAGGGACAATTGAGGAGAATTTACTGTATTTATAAGATTTTAAATTGTACAGCGTAAATAGATTTAATTAGCGTAATTACGATTCCAAAAGCACGATAAAATTGTTAAATGCATAAGAAATATATCATTCAAATCATTCGATCGGATCTATCATCAAACGTATTCGTACGTAATAAATATATTAAATTTATTTTAATTATATAAATATATATATTCATGATAAAATAAATTCATAATTATTTATGATCACGATTTTATTATGTCGTAAACTTTTGTGAAGTTTATCTGATGAGATTTATAAAAGGTCATTCGATGGAAAAACATTTTGTTTATGGAAATGCGATGATCCTGCCCTTTGAATTACACAGTACAGTAAATTCTCCTCAATCTTTTTTTCCAGCTTGTACACAAAAATAGACAATTTGGGGAGAGGAGATACAATTATTTACACCTTGCACCTCGTTTTTATAATTGTTGACAATCGCAAACTATGAAAACTAGTCGCGGAGCTCGAATAATCTTATTCTTCTCTTCTCGAATTGTCCATTTTCGTACTATTAATTTACTAATTACTAAAATAACTAAAATAATTCTTACTAATTTTCTAAAAGAATTTACTGTATCTTTTCTTTGTCGCTGTTATTTTTCATTCTCGTTCATTGCATAATCTTATACTTATATATATTATAAGTATATTTATAGTTATATATTATAAGATTATATTATAATATAATCTTATACTATAATATAATATATAATATAATAATAATATTATATTATATTATATTATATATATATATATATATATATATATATATATATATAATTATTATATATATTATATTATATTTATATATATTATAATATAATCTTATACTAATATTTCACCCTTGACTTGCCGAAGCATTATTTTGATACTGTAACAAACAATTACAATACATGTTACAGGAGTAAGCAGAACATTGTAGACTGCTTGGACTTGCAAAAGGGGCCCTCGGTTCCTTCGTCTGCGGTTTGTCACAGGAAGATGCATTCGCAGTCCTCGTGCGATTGTTACTGCAAAACAGGCGAGCCGACGCATCGTCGTCGGAACGGAATTCAATGCGACAGGAGTCGTGTGAGACTGGTGACGTCGAAAACTTCCGTTTGCAAGACGGATACCAGCAGGAGCGGACGAAACGTTCCATTAACACCCGCGAATCCTGTTAACGATGATCGGGTAATTACGATAATTTAAACTTTCGACTTTGTTTTTCTTCCGGTCGCGTTATCGAATCGAATTCGACCGTTGGTTAAAATTTCTTTTTCCGAATAAAAAAGAAAAAAACAATTATTCTATATATATATCTCGCGGGCGACGTGAAAATGTGCATAAATGTGCGGAAATAAAATTAAAGTAGACGACATTTTTACCTCCATTTTACGAATCCTTTTACGGGGCCCACTCTGCAATCACATTTCCTCCCCGCTTTAAACTTTATCGCCTGCTGCAGAATGTTCCGAAGCTTTTTATCCGAATTGCATGTGTTCAACATTGACCCGTCGTCCGAAAGTACATATTTCGAACCGTCCAGAGCGTTCAAACGTTTCCCGGATGTTCGCTAGAACTCACTAGAATGTTATGTCCGCGTTGGAAGAACGAGAATATTTCAATAATCTTCCTTTTACTACAGGTTATTTGAAAATCAATTCATTTTATTTTTATAATTCTAAGTTATTCGAAAATTAATTAATTTTACTTTTATACTTTTAAATTATTCGAAAATTAATTAAAGAAACATTGTGATATTTTATTATTTATTTATTAGAAATATTGTGATATTTTATTATTTATTTATTAGAAATATTGTGATATTTTATTATTTATTTATTAGAAATATCGTGATATTTTATTATTTATTTATTAGAAATATTGTGATATTTTATTATTTATTTATTAGAAATATTGTGATATTTTATTATTTATTTATTAGAAATATCGTGATATTTTATTATTTATTTATTAGAAATATTGTGATATTTTATTATTTATTTATTAGAAATATTGTGATATTTTATTATTTATTTATTAGAAATATCGTGATATTTTATTATTTATTTATTAGAAATATTGTGATATTTTATTATTTATTTATTAGAAATATTGTCATATTTTATTATTCATTTATTAGAAATATTGTGATATTTATTATTTATTATTTACTATAATATTGATATTCAATAAACGTGATAAATTCCATATATTTTTAACATGTCAGAATCGCCTAACAAACGTCCGTTGCAATTCGATTATTATACAAAAATTTGTGTCTTGCATCGTTGTTAATTCTCTGAATTTCTGTCGCAGCTGGATAGTAAAAGATCTGCCACGATGCCTCCTGTCTCCCCGGACCTCAGCCCGGAAACATCGGCAGCGCTTGAGAATGTGGACAGATTGGTGAAAGATGCACAGATTCAAATCAAAGCAATCAACATGGTCGCCGATTGCAACGGTTTTCAAACGCCTGTGAAAACGTGGGTTATCTCTCGGGTGTCCGCGTAATCGAATGACTTTATACGCACTCGAAAGTATTCGAACACTTTATAAAATTCAGTTGAGAAGTTATAAAAATACATTTTTTTCTTAAACTTTTATTATTAGTTTTATATCTCTATTGTTTAAAACTTTTCTTTACTTTTTATTTTTATTATTACTATTATATATCATTATTATTTATTTACGATCGATGTCGTTTCATATCTCCGTTTTACACAATTTTATGATTTGTTTATATATTTTGAACTTTTTGTCTTGCAACTTGTACGACCGGAACCCACTTTACGGGTACGGACAGTTATGTACAAAACACATGTATAAATATAATTTGTTGTCTCGACTTGTTAGTGCATCTGAAAAAATCTGTAAAATTAGAATGCACTTTTGGCATTTTTGGCATTTTTGGTTTACCGGCTAATGTTGACGTAATACAGGAAAAATCCACCAAAACTGTGCGGAGGTCAGTGTTCGAATACTTTCGTGTATGAGTGTACATATACAGGATGTCCCGAAATTATGCTACTTCCGGGAAATGAGGGATTCCCGAGGTAATTCGAAGCAACTTTTTCCTTAGCGAAAATACGATCCGCGGCTTCGTTTGCGAGTTATTAACGAAAAACAGTGACCAATGAGAGACGAGCTCGCCTGTCGCTAGGCGGCCGAGCCAATGACCCTCGACCGCTGGACTGCCTTGCGCCAGCAGATCTCGCCTCTCATTGGCCAGATTGTTTTCGTCAATAACTCGTAAACGAAGCCGCGGATCGAATTTTCGCTAAGGAAAAAGTTGCTTGTAATCACCTCAGAAATCGCTCCTTCCCGGTTGCTAACATAATTACGGCACATAATTATTTTATACCCGATTACATATATATTATTTTACACCCTACAATCCAAGAATTCGAATAACGTTTAAATTCCTCACAGGTACTCGGCCGAGGTGTCCTTGGACGACGAGAACGACCAACTGTTATACGTGCGTGAACGAGTGGCCTGGAAATTTCAAGAGGCGAACAGCCGACCGGACGCGAGTCACGGGAATCCGAAAACCGAGGGAATATCGTACGAAAGAAAGCTTCGCGCCGTGCCGAGGAAGATCACCGATTTCTCCGCGCCGAAATTCAAGATGCCCGAGGAACGCTGCAAGGAATTCAGGTGTTGCGGCCCGTCGGTGGTCCAGGATCCAGGAATTTCGGGCGTGGATACACAGAGCGGAGCAGAGAGAGCCAAGGGAGCCGTCGATGCGCCGAGCCTCGAGCGAAACCCGCGGTTGAAGAGCTTCAGCTATCAAGCATGTCCGACGGTGAACATCGAAAGGCAACTGACCGCCCGGAATTTGGAGAGCATTCATATATCGCCGGATCCGTCGTTCGTCCAAGAGAACGCGAACGTTGGGACTTACATAGTTTCCCACGGATGCGGGACCAAAGGTCAGGCCCGCAAGGAGAAGTTCGCGAAGATATTCGAGGAGCCTAGGGACGCCGCGAATAGCAAACGACCGAGCGAGAACCGAAGGAAGAAGCACGGGACAGCGACGAATGAAGTCAAGGATAGCGACGAGTCCTCGCGCGGTTCGGTTTCGAGAGGATCGTCGGCAGAGATTTCGGGAACGTCTGCTGGAGCCTCTTCGGCGAACGTCGGGAACGATGCGGAAGACGCGGGAAAACGGGACGAGGGAGCAGCGATCGGCGGTGGGAACGAGGAAGACATTGAATCGGTGACGACAGAGGACGTCGTCGACAGAAAACCGGAAGATCGGGAAGCGCGGGTGGAGATTGAGACGTTCGAGGAAGGAACGGACGGCGGAGCAGCGAAGAAGGGTGCTGCCGGTGTGAAAAGCGAGCACAAGCAAGTGCGTTTCAGCGAGGAAGTCCTCGAGGAGGTCCCCGAGGAGGTCCACGAGGACATTATAGAACCGGAAGCAAGAAATGATGAAGAGAGAAGCAAACCCACTGAATTGGAAGACTTCCTCCCTGCGGGAGGAATTAAAATACGCCAGGACTTCTCGTCGCCGCGCGAGCGAGAAGAGGAAAAAGAGGAAAAGAAAGTCCACGATGAGAGGAATCGCGAGCGCGAGCGCTATAAGGTCGTCGAAGAAAATTTCGCGAGTCTCCGTCGCAAATATTGCGACCGGAATGATCGAAGCCTAGAGGATCACAGCCTTCCCGAATCTTTGAACTTGGATACTTCCGGCGAGGGCTCGGAGGGCTCGACCGTCGAAGAAGAATTGTATGATCCGGCCATCGAGGAATTCGATGACGTACTGCTGGCTTATAGCAAAATGATCGAGGACGCGTCGCAGTCGATAAGAACGATAGACGAGTATTTAACGCGGCCAGAGCTGAGGGAATTTCTGCAAAACGACGCGGCCTCGCAGTACAGCGAGTCGACGAAACCGGCGCGGTTGCGCGAACGATCTCGCAACGATCTCGAGATGCCAAAGAGAAAATCGGTTAGGGATGAAAGAGCTATGAAACACAAGGATATAAACGAGGGGCGCAGATCCTGCGGGACAATGACTCGGGCCAAGGGCGCGAGATCCGTGAAATCGCGAGCGGCTCGGTTCGATAAGCCGGATTGCGATTCGGAGAAGAAACGCGTCTCTCCCGAAAGCTCGATGGGCGATCCGTTAAGAGGCGATCCGTTAAGAGGCGATTCGAAAGTTGGAAAACGGACAGACGCGAGAATTTCATCGAATGCGGAGACCGCGTTGACCGAGAGCGACAGCGGCAAGATTGCAAGGCACATCGAGAAAACGCTCGCGAAATTCTTCCAAGTGCAACGTTCGCGAAGTGCGGCCGCTTTCCGAGCGGGAGACGAAAGCTCGAGCTTGATCAGCTCCGCGAATGGCTCGTCAGCGAGCACGGACACGCGGAGCCTCGGCGAAGATAAATTGGAAGCAGCGTCGAGAGTCCTCGGTGACCTTGAGAAAGAGCCGAGTCCGCAGGAACGCGCGGTGATCCTGCAAGAGTTTGAAGGAAAGCAAGCTGGCTTCGAGGATAAAGTAAAAAATGCATTGGATCTGGAGAAAATGATGCCGATATTAATGAAGAACTTGCTGGAGAATTTTCAGAGCGACGCGACCGGCTCGCCGCATAATCTTGAGTTACTGATAACGGAGAACGCGCCGGTGAACAATGTCGAGTCGAACGCGCACGAGATGGACACTGCACGCCTGAAGACCGACGACGAATCTGAGGAGAAATGCTCGGGGATCCGGACTGATGCGAAGGAGATCGTGAAAAGCGGCGTAAATATTAGCGAGAAAAATGCCAGCGGCGAATCCGTTTGCGAAAACATTGACGCCGATTTCGTCGATAAGCCAGCGAGTCGATCTTCGAACTCTGAACAAGTTGCGGAGCAATGCTTGAAACAAGAGAACTCGGTCACCGAGCCGAGTAACGTTAATTCGAGCGTCGAATCGTTGAGAGAACTTTTGAGTGCGAAAAGCAACGGTAGCTCGAACAGAAAAATGGAGGACGGCGTCGTAGAAAGCTGCGAATACGTGGAACAGAAGGGTAATAATGATGGAAATTTAGCTAGAATGGAAACCGATCGGAGCAGAACTGATGAAAGAGTGCAGAGCAACGTATCGGTGCCGGCATGCGAAGGTGCAGCATCGGAGACAACGAATAGCTTGTCTATTATAAAAAATAAAGGAGCCGAGAGTACGCGTCTAAAGGATTCTGTTAACGAAGATTTTCCGAGTAAAGCAAGTTCTAGAGTGGAAAATGAGAGGATCGAGTTGTCCGAGTTGGACCAGAATAAAAGAAAAATCCCAGTAGAATATAATGACAGAGGGTCATCGTCTTCTGATTCTTTGCGCGATTGCGTATCTCTTGGATCCTCTTCGAGAAACGAACCGAAACTATTAAAAACGACGGAGTCGACCGGCAAGATAAATGAGACCGATCAAATTACGGAAACGAATGACCCAGTGAACAGTATTTCCAGCAGGGTATTCAATGAAGAACATCCACGCGGCCATACATTTGAAAAAGAGAAGATTCTTTCAGACTTGTATGACGAGATACACGAGCAACTGTTACATTCCACACTCGCCGCGAATCATTCGACTCTGGTCCAGCAGAATTCTAGGTGCAAACATGATTTTCTTCTCGTTTTCTTAATATCTATGTTGTATTCCTATTGGCTTGTTTTATCAATTAGTACTGGAGGGTTTATCAAAGAAATGATCAACTTGACATGGTCGCTTCAACAGAAAATCATAATTTTGCTGGCTATGAGTAAATTACGCGTCTTAATATTAATGTAATTTTACATCAAAATACGAGTGCTTACTTATATAATTATTACTTAATATTATTATTATTACTATTATTATTATTATTATTATTACTACTACTACTATTATTATTATTATTACTATTTACTATTATTACTATTATTATTACTACTACTATTATTATTATTACTATTATTACTACTTAATTATTACTTATATAATTTCTCGCATTTGTTTATTTTATTTTTAGGACGTTGGAAGACATGCCTCCAACAGTCTCACAGACAGTAAGATATTTTCTTGTAATGGCGTCCGTATGAAAGATTCTTTATATTAAACGCATTTCATAATTTTAGATCGAGTCGGTATCTTTGGACACTTCCCGCTCTGAGGGTGAATTGTTCATGCCGAGTTCCGGTTCTTGTTCTCTGGGCGAAATTAAAATGCTGAATACCAATGATCAAGACAATATAATTACAGTCTTTGTCACAAAGGAGACGTTGACTTTGTGGAGCGAGTCCTCAAAAGTAAGTACAACTGCTTAAGCAGCGATTCTTTTATTTTTCAATAGTATTATTACAAAACCTTTGACTTCAAATACAAGACTTAGATTTTCGAAAATATACATTTATTGATCATACATTGAAACCATAAACGTTATGTTTTCACATTGAACGCAACAAAGTGACAGCTTAATACAATAAGATTGTTATTATTCATTTATTTAAATAAAGAAATTTCTACGTGTGTATCTCGCTCTTGTCTTTCGAAATTAATTTAAAATCGATCAAATACTATGTTCATGTGCTTAGTAAAGTTTTTATATTTTTTAGTCGTTGGTACAAAGTATAGGGGAAATTTAAAGTTGCTGCTTTGACGAAAAGTGCGTTGACGAGTATGCCGGAATTACGTGTGTATGCATTGCATTTGAAGATGCAACGGCGGTGACGTATTCCCGACTACTTGTGCTTCCACATAAACAGTAGGAGATGATTCATAACTGCATCGATACATTATAAGAAAATTTGTTATTTAAAGTGTTTGTATCGTGTACCGACAAATTATGAAAGTATGTATAATTAAGGAAAAGTAACAGTGTTATAGAATGCGGCCATCATTGTTATCTTGCTAACCTATGATCATTTATCGCATGTATGCACGTAAATTATACGAGTAGTGTTATGCTTCAAGTTTAAGTATAGAAGAATTAATATCTTCTAGATATAGAACGTGTGAAATATTTGTGAATTAGAAGAACGTAATAATATTGCGTTTAGATATCACAACAGATATAACCTAACATTTTGACGAAAATATGAGATTACTTAAAGTAAGACTCTCGTAGAAAACACAATTAATATAATTCACATAGGGTGTCTGTTAAAATAATGTATTGCATTCTCTTTAATGGATAAATATTTTATTCGACGTAAGAGAATTGTAAATGGAAAAGAAAATGTGCGAAAAATATACCATCGGTTACTGGATATCCGAGAAAAAACGGCAAAAGTTCAATTGGAATCATTTTTACAATCTCTGTGAAGCTGAAGGATTTCAATTAAAAATGGTAAATAAATTTTGTACATTTTCTATCATTATCGAGCAATTGTAACCTTCTAAACAACTGTAAACAGCTTTATAAAGAAATTGAACTAGCAACGTATTCTTGCATCAATGGATTGCTTTCAGATGGACATAGATTCTGATCTTGAATCTCAGGGACCATTCCATGTTTTTATACATAAATTAACACCGAAACTAGCGCTTGCAGAACGTGGTGATCAAAATGTATGATAAAATTATCTGAATTTGAAATTAGAACTTGTGTAACCATTTATTTCTGTTGCAGGCCAAAGCAATTATTTCAAAAATCGAAGAGTACTTCTGTCGACACCCCAAAATAATAGTTATTGATCCTTTGGAAAATATTAAGATTTTAATAAATCGTTATAAATACTATGAGCTCATACGAGAACACATACAATTTAATGGTAAACCGAAAAATATGTTTCTTAACTGATTACCAAGGAATTTATTAATCGAACTACTAAATTGTGAACATAATTGATTATGAGCTTTTGTTTTTCAGATGTATTTACTCCAAAATTCGTAGAAATTAAAACGAAAGATACTGTTGAAAATATATCACTGTTAAAAAAGGCAAATATTAAGTTTCCAATAATCTGCAAACCACTTATTGCTCTTGGTTCTAGCGATGCACATAAGGTGAGCATATTATTCTTTATATAAACATACGCTTGTAACATAGAATGTATACGATCAGTTTTCATTTTCAGATGATGGTAATTTTCAATGAAGAGGAATTGAACAACTGTCAACCACCTTGTGTAGCACAAGAATTTATTAATCACAACGCAATTGTTTACAAAATATACATAGTCCGTGAACATTATTATGTAGACGAGAGACCCAGTTTTAAGAATTTCTATGAAGAAGACTGTACTTCGTTAAATACCATATTTTTTAATTCGCTTAATATATTTAAGAGTGGTTCAACATCCAAATGGTCAATCTTATCAGAAGAGAACATTCCATTAACGCTAAAACCAAAACAGGAAGTATTAGAGAAGATTGTAAACGAAGTTAGCAAACTTTTTGGACTTATTTTGCTTGGTGTTGACGTTGTGATTGAAAATCACACTGGACGATATGCAATTATAGATGTAAACGTATTTCCTGGATACGTAGGCTATCCAAACTTTTTTGAGCAGTTAATAGGATGCGTTAGACAGTTGTTAGTCGAACAACAAACAGATACACAACAACATTCTAAAAGCTATTCGTTGAAAAAGTGTTTAAGTGATGACCTCGATTCTGGTTTTGAAAGCGATGAAAAAAAGAAATGTTCTACAAAGACAACTAAATAAAACGTGAGAAACAGTAACTAATTTAAGAAAACAGATGACTATGAAATTGATATCCCAGTTTACTATATTCTATCAAGTACAAAAAAGTATTGTTTGAGAAAATAATACACTCTCTTTTTACAATAAAACATCATCTACTCATATATTCAAGGACAGCTGTTTCGGTTGTTGTATCAGATCTCCTTTTTGCAATAAAAAAAATTATTTCTTTTGTATATTTTTCACTTATTTTTTTACTTCCTTATACAGTTATTGAAAAAATTAATCGTTCACTGTTTACATTGAATCTTTTGAATAAATGTATCCATGTAGTGACAAATACATGTAGCGCAAACTGCCAAAAACAAATACTTTTCTCTGGTGCAGTGTGTTTGCACTGATGAACAAAAACTTCGATAATTAACATATGGAGGTTACACTTTTATAAGCAAGTCAATAGCAAGATATTGAAAATATGTAATAATAATAAAGCTATTAATCATTGTAACATTTATATTTTACTTAAAAAATCTTTGATTGATATTTATTATTCACGATACATTTTATTACTGATATGTAAAAGTTCCAAGTACAAATATTATGTGTAACAAAACATACATATATGATGTCATAAATACTGGTTATACTGTAAAGTTTTCTAAATATAAATTTTTTTTAAAGTTCAAAACGTGTTTATTTATTTACGTAAAATTAATTTATTTACAAGAATATAACATAATTCTTACAGTAAGCAATACAGTTACGTTTCAACTGTTTGTCTCTGATTGAGAAGTATTCATACTCGAATTACTTTCACATTTTTCACTGAGTTCTTTTTGCTTCATCCAGGCTTTGGCAAATGCCAGGAATTTAAGATTAGGTCTTTGTGACTCATCTTCTGGAAAAACAAAATCGAATACTTCTTCCCAACCGTCGTCATTCTAAAAATGAGAAACGGTGTTAATTTTTCATTTAAGAAATATACTACGGAAATATGGAATTTATTTACCCCGTCTTCTCCTACAATACGTCGTCTACGTTTAATTCTGCGAGGCATTTTTTCCATAATTTTAACACGAGTTTCGTCGTCTCCTTTCTCATTTTCGAAATCTCGCCATGCTTCTAATAGTAGCGCTCGGCTTTCTTTATCTCCGCTTGATCTAAGGGCGTCATTTCCACGTTCGAAAATTCTTCTTGCCAAAACAACATTATCTACACCATCTTCAGCTGTCGAATTTGCCAATTCAAATTTAGCATATGCAATCCAAACCTAAAATAATACATTGAATAATGAAATAGATAAATATTACAATTACGTAATTATAAATTCAAGGCCAATATGGAACTCTATGTTTCTTACTTTCACGTGAAGCGTACGTTCTAATAATCTCTCAAATAATTGTCTTGCATTTTCCGTTTCATCCTGTGCTATTTCAAAGTCAATATAAGATTTCCATAAAAGTTCTGGCATGTCCAATCTATATATTAGAAACAGAAATACATAAATATAACAGAAGCTTTACCATAAACTCTGGTTAGTTATTTTTAACCATTTTACCTTGGTTGCGATATAGCTAATTCATAAATAGCTCGTGCACGCTCTACATCACCTAATAGTGTTTCCAATTCTGCAAACTGTTGAATAAAAATTTGACATAAAATGTAACATTGAAAAAATTACGTTAAATATTAAATAATTCCTTTTTTACATACCTTCATCCATGTAGTGCAATTTTCCGGTCCAAATTCAAGGAACTTTTCATACAATATTCTACATCTATCGAATTCTCTTAATTGAATTTCCAGATCAATGTATCCACGATACAATTTATCCCTAGGGCAAATACCTAATGCCATACCCTAGAACAGTTTCAAATAAAATCATTTATAATTTACAAACTAAATTAATGGTGTAAAATGAAAGATTATTATATGCAATTAAATCCGTACCAATGTTTTCCTAGCTGCTGGTAAATTTTTTTGTCGTATTTCAAAGTATGCATAAAGCAACCAAATTTTAGAAAATGTAAAATGTTTATGCGGGATCAACTCCAAACATGCCCTGAAAAATTATAAATGATTAAATCACTGTCAGTTTTGAAACAAAAATTAATTACCTATAAACCTGACGGCATCTTTCTATATCTTCAGTATCAAGTTCCTCAAAAAGAGCATAATTTATCCAAAGGTAAATGTATCTTCTCCAAAACTGCTTTTCCTATATCATATAAATGCGTTCAGTTTATATTATCCATGCTAATACAAAACGTACAAAGTATTAAATCGCATAAAATTATATTCCTTACTTTAGTTGGAGGTACATTAGCTATAGCACGTTCATAAGTTTCTCTGATAACATCTGCATTTCCTTCAGATTCCACTAATCTCAAATAATCAAACCAAGCATCATAATTGGAAGGATTTTCTTTTACTTCTTGCTCGTATTGATATTTTCTTTTGCTTACTATTACGTCCTCAATGCCTATCAATAACGATATTACTTAGTCATACACATCTCCAAAATTATTTACAAAATTTTGTTATCATAATAAAAAAAGTACCTGAACGATCTCCGTATTTCTTTTCATGTATGGTATATGCTTTATAAATTTCTTGAGTCTTCTCTTTTGGAATATGATCTAATGCATATTTGTAAATTACTCTGGCTCGATCATGCTACAAAAATATATATTTATAATACACAAGATTATATTTTATCTTAATTTGGAATTTTACTTTATATATATTTTATTTATATTTTCAGTTAGTATTTTATTTTGTATATATTTACCTCTCTTTGGCCTTCTTCAAATTTTGCAAATGCAATAAACAATTTTTCATCTAAACTTTCATCGCCATAAAAATTAATGGCTCTCTCATAAACACTGCGTGCTCCATTTATAAATCCATGGGATTCCTCGAATCGTGCATACTTTATCCAATGTTTAACATCAGGGTGAACCATCACAAATCGTTCATAGATTTGTCTTGCTCTTTGTATTTCTTTATACCTCAATTCAAACTTAATGTAGGTTTGCCAAGCCTGTTCATCAGGTTCCCACTCCATCCACCTTTCAAATACTTGACGTGCTCCTAAATAAATAATTTTTTTAACAATCTCTTGTTACTACAGTATTTCTAAATATTAACTATAATAAAATTTTACCAGCAATATTTTCTAACATCTCTTCCATATATGTATACTTGTACCAAAATTGATTTGCTCTGGGCAATATAGTAACAGCACGATCCCATAAATTTCTTGCATGATTTACTTGACGATTTCGCATTTCCATCTCCGTATACTTTAGCCATAATGTAATA
The DNA here is from genome assembly GCF_051020955.1 of Megalopta genalis. Lineage (NCBI taxonomy): Eukaryota > Metazoa > Arthropoda > Insecta > Hymenoptera > Halictidae > Megalopta > Megalopta genalis. Next base: position 1,409,862 of record NC_135014.1, on the reverse strand, counting down.
TTTCTATGATCTACATCTAATGCTCGTTCATATATAGATCTAAAATTAAAATGTAAATTTTATTATTACATTCATAATATACCTAACTTTTTCAAGCATAAACAAACCTTGCTCTTTGAATTTGTTTTTGACTTTCTTCCCACTGAGCATACTTTATCCAATTTGAGATTACCATACGATTTTTGCGTATATTATCTTCAAAAGCTTTGCGTTTTCTATGTTGATAATCAGCTAACTCATGAGGATCAGAAATTTTTTGTTTCGGAGGCTGTAGATAAACATTAATGATCATATTACATATAATTTTGTTAATGTATTCTTATCGTAATTTCTCAAAATTCTTACCGGAGGTAAAATCTCAAGGTCTCGTTCTTTAGCCTCCCGCAAAAGCTGCTCTGCTGTTATTTGAATTTCAGCAGGCGCTTTATTCTTAACCTGTAATCATTTTAATAATTTCATGTTATAAAGCGATCTTTGTTTATATGTAATACATATAATAGAACGCGTACATACCTTAGCAACTTTTGGCATTTTCTGAGACTTCTCCATGATGTCTCGGGTACCTAAACTTCTTCAAGTGCGAAAGCTTGTGGACGACGAATAAAGTTACTTAACAAATGAATTAATTGAATAATTAATGATTTTAATAAATCACCACAATTTGGAAATAATCATAACGTGATTACACAATCCTTAGTTCCTAAGGATTTAATCCTAACTAGTAAATCCTTTCAGTATCTAAAACACTGCACAATAAACAAATACAAACAGATAGGTTAGGTCATTCTAACCTATATGAAGAGAATAACAAACTGACGCAGTTTCTGTTGGTTATTTTATAGTGATTCTGATCATTTTGATTGTTCACTGCATTCTATTGGCAACTTTTTTTATTACAGATTTGATTCAATCCTACCACCATTATCTAGTATAATCGAATTTAAAATTGATATTAATTTCGTATACAGGAACCAATGTTCTACGTTTGCTTGTTATGCTTCGCGTAATATGTATACGTTTATTAAAAAATGCTATTACAAGTTTAAATTGTCGCTGTTACGAATCTAAAGAACAATAAATCGTTGTACCTGAAACGTCTCGCAGCAAGTTTTGCACGGTAAGGTTGCTGACTCTGTCGTATTGTTACACGCGCGAATCTTGTATTTTTTTGAACAGATTGCGCACAATACTGAAAATGCACATGACAATAATATATTACTTCTCCGTTACATATACGAATTTATATAAGACGGAAGAAGAATTCAATATCTATGAAAAAGGTTTAAAATTAATATGGGTTCGATGAGATACGAGATTTGTTCGATGTCACAAGTTAATCTCCTCCTCGGAGTGAAAACAGGCGCGTGACTGGTTTGATAGTGACGTTTGTAGATTCGTGACGTTTGCACGGAGAATGTTTAGTTGCAAACAGAAAATTGTTCGGATAATGTCGTTCGAGTGACTTAAATGCAACGTATCCTGGGGGCTCTCTCGAAGTTAGTGAACGAACGGTGAGAAATAAGAAGATTGCACGGAGTTATGCGAGAATTTTCTTTCACGTGGGCTGCACGAAGCAACCGTGGATGAACGCATCGGTGCAAGAGAAAGATAGAAATAGTACGCAAGAAGGAGAGGTTAATTCGTGCACGGAAAAGAGCCAGAGAAAGAAAGCGAAACACAGAGGAAAAGAGAGGGCCAGTCAGAGAGCCGAAGCTTTATCTTTATTATGCGCCGCTGAGTGAATTGTCAAGTGAAATCAGAAATGGCTGCCAACGAGCAACAACGCAAGGTGAGTAGGGAGAAATACATTGTATTTTTCTCGGATTCCGAATAACATTTCGTTGCGTGACATCGAACGTTGGATCCGTGACATCATCGGGAGACAAATTTTCCGATTGAAACGGTTGAACGCGCAATTCGTTCGTGACGATTTTTAGTCAAAAAATGAGATTCGTACGATATATTAGGACTAGTCATAACGAAAAGAAACAACATCGTTCTGACTTTAGTTCTGCATTGATAAATATTTGTCAACAAGAAGGAACGAAAAGTGTACCGTGGAAAAAATTACTTGAGCCTTGCGCAAACAGGAATTGTTTAAACAGACGTTCTACTTCATTCAAATATTTGCCAGATCATCGATGCATAGAAAGACATATAGATTGCTGTATGTAGTATTTACATTCGCACGAGCAGCTGTCAGTAGACGTTCGGGATGGTGTCATGAAATCCTACGAAAAATATGCGATGCAGAATTCCCGTTCGCGTTCACCTCGCATAGAATGTTCGATCATTTTTGTCACAATTATTGAAAGCTCGTAGAAAATTTGCGAGGGATCGTGCGATCCCACCAGTCAATGTACAACAGTATTAACGAAAGCTACGACGTATGACAGACGACGACGTACCCTAACAATTTTGATAATGCTTCCTCCATAATTTTTCTCGTAGATTTTCATATCGATGTTCTTTTTCATTGAAATCGATCGTGGTGTGTAAAATGGTACGACGTATACCTGAAATAATTTGGACTTTGTGCGCTCAAAGTAATTAGACAGTATACGAAAATTAACATATGCCTTCTACGACGACAGATGTGTCTGTGTTCATTTTTTTCTTCGACAAGATCAACTAGTAGCTCTTGAAAATTTGTAATTGGCATCGCATCGTCGTCGATCGAATCGCTGGATACCGTATTTAGAGAATACCTCGGAATTCAAGATTCTTTTGACATTGAATTTGACTGAAACGAGCGTTTGTAAATTGTCCTCGTCTTCGTTGCACCCGTAAATTGACATGATTCTCTACAGATTTATCGTGAAATCGTTTCTTTGTTTCTCTTTTTTAAATCATTCATGCATCCTCATGAACGACACGTAATCCAATTAAATACCTTTATTTTTCCTGACAATTTATAGATGATACTGCAATTTACATTCGATTTCATAATACTGCACGGAATATAAATTAATGCATTTTTCTACACGTCATATTTCGCAATAAAGTTCACTTATCAGGAAGGTAAAAATATTGTACGATAAGAACGAATAACGAAAAGGCTGTTTCTCGACCGAAACTAATATTTTTCTTTTATTTTGTCCTTATGCACATATGTATGTGAATTACGTGCATATGTATGGCGATCGCAGTCATGTTCGTGCGTTGATTCACGTTTACATTTCGCGATTACTTGAATAACATTTAATTAAGCATGGAGGTGAATAGAACGACTGTTAGGCCAAGAGATATTTTAAGAAACTTGTATCATTTCATTGTGCGCATAACAATAAACTATTAACAAAGAAGTAATCTTATATTATTTTTCGCATATATATTTTGCATTTAGCTAATGATAAACTATTCCCGTAATACTTTGTTTCGATATGTTTAAAGAAATAAAGCTACAAGAAACATGTCATTTTTCTAAATACGTTGTTTTAGTCACAATTGATAAGTGCTTTGTTATAAAAATATGAATGAAAAAAATGTTGATAGAAGATTCTAGTGTAATTTCCAAGAAGAGTGAGTGTACTTACTGATAACAATAATATACTGCAATAATAAATTTCTTGAAATTGTATCTGATATTGGTAATAGGTTTTAATGGATTTTCATTACATATTGAACATCTATGTAAGCATACGTGACCTTAGAAACTGTCAAGGTATATTATTTTAAGGCTTCACAAGTGCTATAACATGACTACATAATGTTGTGACCTAAAGATTACAAATACATTTTTGACATGTTATTATTTATTTATAATTAATTGTTCATAAATAATATAATATATCACAAATCACCAGATGTTACATATACGTATAATACATAAGTTTTAAACTTGTAATAAAATATTTTTGAACTAACAATATTATTTATTATTTTATTGGTATGCTTTTATTCGTTAGCTGTCTTATATATTTTTGTACGATTATTTAATAAAATAATATTAATAATTAGGAACCACGGGAGTTAAGAGAACCAGCCCACCATGCGAGGAGACCTATGAATGCATTTCTAATTTTTTGTAAACGACATCGTGGTTCTGTGCGGTCTGGTTTCCCACATTTAGAAAATCGAGCAGTTACAAGAGTTCTTGGTGAATGGTGGGCCACTCTTCATCCAGATCAAAAACGTTCATACACAAATTTAGCACAGGAGGTAAATTATTTATATAATAAAATCCCAATGCAAAATTGAATGTAATCGTTAAGTTTATGGTGTTTGCGTCATTTACAGATAGGTGTGGAAAAAATAATTTTAATTTAATTATATTTCAGTACAAAGATGCATTCTTGAATGCAAATCCTGATTTCAAATGGTACAAATTACCAGCACCTCCTCTTCGTACTTTGAATACTAGGCCTACAAATAAAAAAACAGAAACGAGTTCTAATGAGCAATCTATAGAAATCAAGTCCGAGAATGAGTCTTCCGATTATTCAAAAGCTGACAAACGAGATGGACAATCAATTCAACCAGGTAAACTAGCAGACGAATCCCAAATTGGTGGCCTCAGTTCGCTGTTCACACCTCAGAAAATGCAAATAACTGATGAGCAAGCAACTGTCAATGGTTCTGTGATTGATGATAATGATGTTCTGAAATCCCCTAAAAAGAAATATATAGAAGCATCTTTTTCATCCGAACTTAAGAGAGAATGCAAAGCTGATCTTTTCGATGTAAAGAAAAAAAGAAAATCTGAATCAAACAATAATGAGCAACAATATGTAAGAATTTTTGCTGTTTCATCATATTTTTGAAATTACTATGTATGTAACTACTATTAATCTTACATTTTAGGATATAGAAGATGTGAAAATAGAAATAAATGATTTTATAACTACAAATATGCCTTCAGAAGAAACTAATTTTAGAAGTGAACGGACGTGCAAAGGTTTACGCTATCAAAAGTTCCTTGCAGAGCAAATGAAAAATATTGGTACATCAGGACAACAACCTAAACGAAAACGTCATACTGGAAATCGTAGGTAAATATTTCATCAGTTTTCTAATCAGAATAAATTACTAGTTTACTGTTTATATTACAAATCATTCTTAACAAATGTTTCTCCTAGCACTGATGGACATTCAAACGAACGAAGAAATTCAATTTCATCAAATGTTAGTGAAAAAACCGATTCGTTGAGTAGTGAAGGTGGAAATAGTTCTCGTGGAGAATTGGAACATCTTGTAGAAAGGTAAATAGATTTCTTTGCTTTATATTTAATAGTTTTCTTTCATATAATTTATAAATAAATATAAGTAACGAAAATAACGTATCATTTAAAGCGCTGAAGGAAATATTGAAGCTTCTAAACCGGAGGAAACAGAAACAGAAGGTGCAGAAGGAGAATTAGATTTTGGACCATGGAGTACACGTAAAAGATTTCGAGCTGAGTAAGTTCAATATAATATTTTTGGAAAAATATTCTGTAATGGAATTATATATTTATGATGAATATACAATATTATTTTTATGTGATATTTTCTTGTGTAGGGATTTTAATTTAGAAAAGAAAATTGAAGCGTTACCATCCTTAAGTTTAGAAGAATTTCAGGAAAAGAAGAAACAGCAACGTACGAAAAAGAAAAAAATAGTACAGAAATTAACGTCAACTTCAAATAACAAGAAAAATCAAAATAATTGTAACGCTAATGGTCAAGCAAATATTTCGAATAATCAAACAGATCGTGAAAGCACAGAAGAAGCTGACAAAGCACTCCTTGTTGGAAGTCAAAAAAGGAAAGCACGAAAACAGAGCATTACACGTAATGCAGCCGCTACAAGCGATTCCACGCAAAATGAAGCAGAAGAATCTAATAAGCGTGAGTATATAAAAAAGCAGTAATATCTTCTTTATTTATTTCTACAATTTTCTTTCACTTAGCATAACACATAATAATAATTATTATTATATTCTTAAATATAATATTTATCTTCATTAACTTTTAACATAGCGTTTATTTCATATATATGTATATAATAAATAGTGTTTTCAAAAAATGTTAATTATACAAATATTAATAGCGTGGTGTGCGTCACCGGACTTGGAAGCACTGGCATGTCTCGCAACAGTTGCCGCCTACAGAACAAAACTTACCAAAATTAATACATAAGATATATTTTTCGATGTTTAACAGTTGTTCGCGATACGAACTTGCACTGTGCAAAGCCAAAACTATATTCGTTTATTTCTTTAATATAATTTTCTATTAGGAGAATTACAGAAGTAATTGCTTTTGATTGCTGTTAATACATAATAACGTTTCAAAGCGATCGAAACTGTACCACATTATTACTGTTAATATTCATATCGTTAACCGCTGTTTATATAAATATTAATATCGTGACCGCTGCAAGTTTATTTCGCAACACAACATATAAAGATGTTTCTTTTATGTTACATAAATATTCCGCGAATAAGGTCACTGAGAGACAGTTTACCTTTTTTTGTATAGTTTGTTAACAAATAATGTTGTTACTATTACATCTTGAAAGAAGATTCTAGTTTTCACTTTGCGTTGCGTGTAATTATTAAAATATTGCGTCACACGTTTCTATACTTGTTAATAAACACCTGCAGTGCAGATGAATGATAGCCATTATATATAATTTAAAGAAAAAAAAATGCCCATGTGTATTGATGTTCATTGGAAAATTTGTAAAGCTTCTAACGTAAAACAGACAAATATTTTCTTGACATAGGACCTGACTAGGAAAAATTATCGATGAACGAAGCGAGAAAAGTACATATACGGTAAAAGAATGTTAGTCAGTGTGTATTGTATAAAATGATGTTGGAAAAGCAAGAGTCGAATCTTGTGAACTAATTTTTCTAATTACAAAATAGTATAAATATGATTGAAAGGTAACGCTAATAGAGCCATGAATCTTAAATAAAGCCGATGAGCAGGGCATTTTATCATATCTATGTGTAGTAACGATAACACGTAATAATTGCAAAGTCACTTGTTACTATTTTTGTTATTATCATCGGCATAAGTTTAATCTATATTTCATTATGTTCTGTAAACATTTTATGTACATAGAAATAGGTGCAGTATTATGAAAGATATCCTTCATGATCTGAATATCAAAAAAGGATATAATCAAAAATATACATGTATAAATATATATGTATATACATATATTTATACACATATGCAAGACCACTATTTATACGTTGTACATGCGTACATATATACATACGTGATGATGTAATTTATGAGAAAGTATAAAAATGTAAATTTTATTGTTAGTAAATGTTTTTGTGTATCAAAAAGCATATGCGTATATGTACGTATGTAATTTGATAAGACTACATATATATATATATAAATGTATATTTATAATATTTATATCGACTAACTATTATTTTAGTATTAAGACCATGAAATTGCGATTCTGTGCTCTGTTTGAGAAAGTAAGGGACTCGTCTGTGATTTTGGCTAAAGGAGTTTTTAATATTTTATATTTTTCTATTGATTTTTCTCTCTCCTTTTCTTTCTCACCTTTTTATGTTCACTGAAGTCTAACTCCAGATACTGTTAGTAAAATGATAAGAGCAACTAATGTTAGTAAATTCCTCTGTAATATGGAAATGAGTATACTGATTATATTTCAAATGTGCCTTGAAGAGATTTGAACATAGATATTAATCAATGACCAATAATATATTTTCGATTCGTTTCGGTATTCTAACTGTTTTCTGACATGTACACTTATACCTTCTACATTTTCTAAGTGTGGTTACGGTACATAATTATAGCGAGGCTTCGTGGCCAATGTCCGAATACGTGGAATTATTGAAAAAATATCAAGGGAAAGTGTTTCGAATTTTACTGCACAAACATCTATGTACCTAGCTTTAAAAATATAATTTACACGAACATATATATATTATATTATATATGCATGTATATATATATACATACACTTACATACATATATGTATGTATATATATATTCATACACTTACATACATATATGTATATGTATATATACTTGTAACATATTGTATACCATTTATATTAATAATAAAGATATAATATTTTGATGTAACCTTGAAGTTATTGCAATGTATTTGAAATCGTAAAATTATAAACCATAATAAAATATTTTCATGTGAATATAAAATTATTATTTATTGTGTTCTTTCATGGATAATTTTTATATTCGCGGTATATGCGAAAACAAAATCTTTAATGTATATTTATAGTTCTTGCATCATTTTCTAAAAATATATTATGATGTTTATATCTCTTTCATTTTCCGAGCATGCAAATTGTTTATTAAAGCTTCCGTATAACTTCATATGTTTAGAAGAATGTAAAATTTTCATATGTTCGTTTTGTTTTTCATATATTTTAGTGGTGCCCAACCATTTTTTACTTATAGATCCCTTGGCACCTTTACATTTCTGTAATTTTTATAATTGCAGTTATGTTATGTACAAACTATGTCAAGCAAAAATGAATAATAAAAACCAGTCTACTAGAGATTTTAAATCTATTAAAGACTTTAACTGTTAAAGCAAAATTTATATATTTTTTGGTACAATTCTTTCGTGTATTAATCAAATCTTTTCCTATACTAACAATTAATCTTTTTCGGGTCTTCTGAATTAATAAGATACGGTAAATTAAGTTAATTATACGCCATTAAATATTATTTTTTGTCACGAAAAACAATATGAAAAAAATATACGAATCATACATTTTTTTTATTATTTTACGCAACGAACAAAATTTAATGCAAAACAAATTGTTTTAAACAATTATAATGTAAGATCTCTTTGCTAGGATCGCTTTAGTCGCGACGTATAAAATTTGTACAGGGTTTAAACATCTTGAAATTTAAAATTCATGAAATGCGATCAAACTGACTTGACAACTACGAACGCTCGTGTATATATCCATGTACAATACAGCTCGCGTGTGTATATGTCGTGTCGTGCGTAGTGTTTATATCGTGCTGTGACGGTAGTGATATCTACGTCAAATTGCTTGGCTTGTTCGTCCCCCACAGATTCAGAGTAAATTTACTTGATTCTTTTACTGTTGCTATTTTGTATCAAATTTCTGGGAAGCGATTAACGACATTTCAGGATGGGCGTAATTTTTTTGGAACACATCGGAGGTACTCGTCTGTTTTCTTGCGCTTCCTGTGACACCAATCTTACAAATAGAGCTCAGCTGATAAGCACGCGTTTCACGGGAGCTACAGGCCGTGCTTTTCTCTTTAACAAAGTTGTCAACTTAAATTACAGGTACTCGCATTTTCGTGACATTCTTCTCAAAGATTACATTCATATTAATCGATTCAATATGTCATATACTGCCGTTACGTTTCGAACATTCTCGTAGTTGACAGACAAAGACAGTTGTGTAAGATGGAATATCATTGTTTCCATGTACCTAAGAGAATAGAATATGTTATATTCGCGAATAACTATTTTCTGCGAACCGAAATTTATATAAGTGCACGCGAAAGAAAAATAATAATTAGAGTTTTTTCTTCAGTCTTTCTTTTGAATTAAATACGAGTGCATAATGTGGTATTATTTTTATTTTGATTGGTGGGTTTCAATGTAGATTACTGACACTGATAACAAAATCTAGCACTTGTATTATCTTAATAAAATTATTTACAAAAGCAAAAGAGATATAGTTTTATCTTCATCGTCACTTTTTTCTTTTTTTATATTATCTATTTATTCTTAGGTTCATGATTTTTTTTATTGATGCGTATATTTAGATTTTTAGCAATGTTTAGCACACAGGTTACCATTGTTACATGTACAAAATCTCAAAGAAATTGTACTAATGGAATAATCTTATGAAATTATTGCATATTCGTAATTTAATTCATCTGCAATGATACACAGCGACGTACAGGATAGAGTGATGCTGACGGGTCGTCACATGGTCAGAGATGTCAGCTGCAAAAACTGTGATGCTAAGCTTGGGTGGTCATATGAATTTGCAACAGACGATAATCAACGTTACAAAGAGGGCCGTGTCATCCTGGAACGTGCTTTAGTCACTGAAACCGACGGAATGAGTGACAATATTTACTACCCTACAAATAACAGGTCTTAGGATAAAAATATATAATATCATAGTCAACGTATAAGCAGTTGTTATCTTCTTTGTGTTCCTTCATTATTTTGAAGTAATTTAAAAATTGTTCTTCAAATGTACAAGAATTTATACTCGCATTCAACATTTTTGTAACTATAGAAAATACCATTTCTTATAATATAGCATATTACTGATGATTTTTTGAAATTTATTTTTCATTATATACGTGTATCATGATGAATCTGATTGAAAATAAAGATTGTGTGTACTTTATGTTGTAGTTTGAATATAGGTACAAAATAAACGAGAATTAGTGGCATTCAATAAAGCAACATTAACAATAATAAATAAGTAAGTGTCTTTGATTGATATATGTAACTAAACTAAGTGCAAATACTTAGTTAAGTATTTTTTTTCATAGTCCTTTTCATACATTTTCGTTAACTGTGAGAAACATTTTATTTAAGAAATACAAGAACATGAATTATAAATTTCAAATCAATGTGTAATAAATTTATTCAAAATTTTCGAACACAAACTGAAAAATGGAGTAAAAGCATTCGGACATCTTTTTGAGACACAAACGAACCGCGCCCCAAACTGTCAGACGATTGGTTGATACCATTTGAGCAAGGACCAATAGCAGAGGCGAAGTTCTGCAACGAGTAGCGACAATGAACCAGTGTGGTCACGTAGGCCCACCATACCGCATGGTGGATAGATGTTTCCTTTAACTCAACGTCGTATAAAATGCTATAATTGTGTATTGTTGTTATTTTGCAAGGAAGACAACGATCCCGTGGAGCAGCCATCTCCAGCCTTGCACACGGTAATTACAACAGCATGTAATTATGTTACGTAGCAAGAGCGTGTTGACCGATTCGAGCGTACAATTTGTTGTTTGCTGTTCGGCTCAATGGCCGAGTGCTGGTCGTACAGTAGCGATGTATTCATTACGTTTGTAGAATAACTCTATCGATCGTATTAAAATCGTACGAATGTTAAGCTGTTCATCGTTCAGCAACTTTTCCTATGAAAACGATTAATACTTTCGCATAGATGAGTTTTTTTAACTCCCTTGTTTTCCTCCCTTCGTTCTTCGTTCTTTCCCCTCTACAGTGTGTCCCACACATACAAAGATACGCGGCGGCACCGACGAAAGCGACTCGAAGTATTCTATGGAGATTTCAAACAGAATTATCCTAGGAAATGCATGAATTTTACTGCGCTAGCGGTTTTCTATTTTTGCTAAAAAAACTTGTGGTCGTCTTTACGATCTTTGGGCCCGAAAAAAGAATCTGAGCATATCAACCGCTGTTAGACATGTAAAGTCTCGCACACGGTGCCATTGCACCGCCAAATGGATCGTAACAGGAAAGCTATAAATACACACGCATCGCGGGGTAAACAAACTTGACCTCAGCGGAATTCTTATCGATGTACATATCTACAGTTGATGCAGTGTACACAGGCACGTTTGAGGTTATGTCGGACTGTTCCGTTCGTTATTATGTGTATAATGTGCGTGAAAATCCAACCGTTTTGTACAGCAACAGTAATTATTGTTTCGTCAGCGAGAAGTCAAACGGATCCTTGTGACAATTCGTGAAAGAAAATGTTCTTAATGCGAGCTTAGGTTACGGCAAGTTATCGTTTTATTATTACTTTTCCTCTCGTTTAGAGTTTTAATGCTTTATTCAAATATTAACGAGGATAAATTGGGGTATTGTTTTTGAAAAAATACAATTGATCGATGGCTTTATGTACAGCACACTTTCACTGTTCTAGAAAGCTGATATGCTAATTTATGTTAAATATTAATTCGATAACGCTGTTTTAAATGTTACACAATTTCGGCGACGATACAATGTTTGTTATATGAATAAAAAGAATTGAAATTCACCAATTTTATTACTTCGTTTTATAAATTAATTAATTTCAAATTGTACGAATTACTTCAATATTTTTAAATATTATAATATGCAGTTTTTGTATTGAAACAAAAAAACATGAATTATTACAATTTATGCCGTTGTACTATAAGGTTGATACATCTAAATTACTTAATTAATTAATTAATGTGCTACGTATATTAAATTTTGTATTTTGATTTTACAAACTAACCATGTAACTTAAATAGTACATTCTTTTGAAACAGAATATTGGCACATGTTTGTTATTGTCAAACCATCGTTGGAATACAAATAAATTGTAAATCACACAATACGACAAAAAGTGGAGCTTTCAATATCCGCTCCTTGATATTAAAACATTGACAAAAATGAAGTGGTCACATGGCCCCTTGTTCTGTGAACAAGTAGGTGAGCTCACTAGAGTTTTCTCACAATGGAATGAGTGCGAACAAACTGTAGTTCTTTATGCTCTACTTCGGCGCATTCCTGCAGTTCAAGCAAGGTTTCTTGCACAGGCAGTGCAACATTCCTTGCACTCAGTTTCTGAGTTAGATACGCAGGAATTGAATGCCAATAATCCAGGTAATTTGTTTATACCTGACACAAGTATACTACAGTTGTGTTTAAAGATATTTATCAATAACATTTTACAGCATTTATCAACTCTTTACTCTCTGAATCGACAGAAGTTGCTATTAATCAACTTCTAACACATTTGCCATTATTAAGGCCTGGGAATGTAGAGTGCAAACAATGCTACTTAGTAGCTATTCCAGAATTAGTGAGTCACTGTGTAACCACAGGTCAACATACTGAACAAATTCAACAACTTTTAAGTTATACTTTGATCCATCCAGCTATTACTAGTCAAGATAGACGTTCTTTGACTCAATGGCTCCGTCATCTGGAAGAGCGCATTAGTGGTACACCACCTATACATAGTCTTGAAGAATACACTAATACATCTATTAGGTGAGTTAAGAAAATCTATAAGCCAAATTTTATATATACGTATTATTTGTGATTACGTGTACCAAGCTTATTTTTCATTGCAGGTGGGATAATGCATGGCAACGAAATTCTAAACAACAAAATGATCAAACAAATTTATTTGGTACACAACCAGGTACTGCCTTTAACTTGCAATTTCCTCCACCTGTAACTCGCCAACGCCGATCAAATAGTTTAACACCACCAGTTGCTCCACCTCATCATTTAGAGGTAGTCGATCGCAGTAACAATGTGAATTGCTCGACCAGGCACAAGCCACGAAGTTTTAGCATCTCTGGAGACCATACTAGTTAGTTTACTTTAAAATTATAACATACGATACCATACTCTCTTACATATAATTCTGTTTTATTTTAAATAATTGTAAATTTCTAAACAGGCAATCTTATCGGATTAGGCCCATTGAGTCCTCAGAGCTCGTGTGCAAGTAGTGGCAGTGAAGGACGTTTAGATGAAACATCTAATCTCTCACTTGCTAGTGGTATGAGAGGTAGGCACTTATATAACTTTAAAATATTCATAGCGTATTGTTAGACATTGTGTATAATCCATTTGGTTATATTTATAGACGTTCCATCATGGCTTAAAACCTTGCGCCTTCATAAGTATAGTTATCTGTTTGTTACCCTGAGTTACGAAGAAATGCTTCAATTGACTGAAGAACAATTAGCAGAACAGGGAGTGACAAAAGGAGCCAGGCATAAACTAGCCCTTTCCATTGCGAAGTTGCAGCAACGCTATACTGCGCTTGTAAATTTAGAAAAAGACTTATTACAGCCAACCCGTGATAATATACAGTCGACATCGTTTTCTCAAGGACCAACGATACTGGTCAACACCATTGACGAGTTGAAAACAATCTTAGCTACGCCTATGAAACCAAGCCAAGAAAATGATCCTCAAGACATACCAGCACAATTCACCAAGGTTCTTGGTAAACGTGAGTATGCCATTCTTGTAAGCATGATGTTTAAAAAGAGAAACAATACAATGCGTATGGGTAACAAATGTGGAAAAACTTTTTTAACGTAACTGTGTTCGTTTATTTCTTAGTGTGTAGCAGATTGGCATTGGATAGCGTGGATGATGGCATTTTGTGCGCTTGTATTAACATATTAGAAAAAGTATTGCAGCATGATTGCTTTACACCAAACCAGAAGGAAAAGGTACAGCAATGGCGTAGTAGACTCGGAAATCCACGACCTACCCCAAAGTAAGGAAAATTAAATAATTACTGTATATGGATTATACAGAAATAACGACCGACGTTCGTCGCGACAATACCGATAATTTGTCAACTACAATTTCAGGTGGCAACACAATTATGGATATAATAACAGAAGATACTGTAATCCACAACAGCACAACAGAAAGCCAAGTTTGAACTTAAGTCACATTCACAATGCGCATCAGCAGAACAATTCTTTCGTGGTTAGCACTCACAGGAACAGTATATCCACACCGTACCTACAAAATAATCAGAACCAAAGTGTAAATCAGAATACCTTACGTTCAGTTCACACGGCCGAGAAACGACCCAGTTTACAAGAATCTAGTTTACAGGTACATGTCTACTAAACTAAAATATTTTAATCTCGAGAACACGCCTAGCATAGATTCTTTTCTTAAAACTTTTATTTTTTTTTATATTCCAGCAATTACAAAGAACGCTGCAGCGCACGTACAGCGCGCCGAGGGATCATTTTCTTGGTCAGACTGGGAACAACACATCCGAAACAACGGAGCCGGAGATTAATTCTCGTTTGGAATCTCTTTGTTTAAGAATGACAGAACAAGCGATCGGTGGCTTTGGCGAGGCCTAACGAATTCTTCGTTTCGATGACTGGATCTACGCAGTAAGTCCTGTTTAAAAAGTGGAAAGGGAATTTTTATGAAGTGATATATAGATATATTTGTGTCCGAGCTCCGTTTTTTCAAAGCCGAAGGCAAGACTGAGTCCCATATATCTTGCGACTAAAGAGATCGACAGCGATGATAGTGCTGACAGTTGCGCGTACTTCGACGCGCACAAATTCACACGCTTTAATAGCCCTACCAAATGAAAAAAAAATGTCTAACATTTAAAGAGACATTACCGAGAACACTCAGCTTGCGATGTCTAAATGACTCGCGAGGATTTAAACAAAAAAAAAATAATATTTTTTATTATACCCGATGCAATTATACTATTTAATGAAACTGACAGAATTTGGCAAGCCAAATGCTATTAGGAAGATAGATTCTTTCCTTGACTATTTGCTGCATCTATATAAATGTATTATATAAAGAATATATATGTATACACATATGATAGAATTTTATGGGAAGCGGATTAAATCGTTTAACATATATTATGGAAAAAAAAATGGGGGACGAAAAAGGTACACCACATTATTGTGCGATGTTTGCAATATTATTTTTTTTTTTTTCGTGTTATCCATTTCGGGAAATGGAATTTCGTCTGATTTTAAGCGCCAGGGACACATTATACTAATGTAATGTAATTCATTTTAATGAACTGACTGATTTTACTTCTTTTTATCATTATTAGAATTATCTTTCTTAATCTGCTCTTGTCGCCACCGTCGCTATTGCTATTAATGAGTTTTGTAATTGTCGTCAAAAACAAAAATGCTTTGCCACCATCATCGTCAACATCGCCATCGTCATTACGGTTCACTATATTATTATTACTAGCATTATAGTTAATGCCATTATTATTGCTATATAACCCTTATTATCACTACTGACGCCACCATATCTCTCTGACAATTAACTAACACCAATTATTCGTATGCTTTTATGCTGTTACTACTTTTATCCTCTATCATTATCGCTGCTTCTACTACTACCATTCTATCACTATGCTATCACTATTCCTATTACTCTACTACTAGTAGCGCCACTATTACTATTACAAGTACTGCTATTACTACTATTATACTATCTCCACTATCACTGTATTATCACTGTAATTTTCCCTAGAGTGGAAGCATACTTAAAAGAAAGAAAAAAGGAAAAGTTTGACAGTTCGTTACATGCATTAAAAAGAAAAAAAAAAGAAAGAAAGAAAGAAAGGTGGAAAAATTAACGTAACACGGGAACGTACACGTTTTTAAAATTCGTCTATGCTGCCCCAAGAAGGGAACATGAATATAACGTGTATGCTTTGTAGTTTTGCGCACAGATCTCGGAAATTTTTGTTACATACACACAATCGAATGCGAGAGTTACCATGTGTCTCTTCTCTTGGAAACGAGACTTAAACTGTAACGAGACGGAAAGAACGAAAAGAAATGAGAGCAACAAAAAAAAAAAAAGAAAAAGGCGAAGAGGTTTATACAACAAACGGATTTTAAAGGCCTTAAGGATGTATTATGCGAACGTAAAAAAAAGGGTATAAGACTAAATATTATATGTAGTGACGTTGAGAGATGCGACGGAGACGCGTCGTTTAATTGCATCATGTGATTATGTGATGCGACATCGAAATCTGTGGCTTTAAATTATAAGCATACATCATTTAATAATACCTACTCTATTTACGGACTTTAGCATTCTAACTTAAACGTCGCGAGTAAACGCGTAGCATAATATTTTTTCGTGCAAGGCAAGAAAAACAGAATTGGATGAAACGATGAAAGAAGTTTAAATTTAACGATAACGATAATAATAAAAATAATAATATTAATAATTATAATAATAATAATAATAACGATTAACGTAGTATTAGCGACTAACGTACCGGCAAACGCGAAACGAGAAAAAAAAATATATATAAACGAAAGACTGAATAATTCACGCGCCGGGAGCCGGTTGAATTTTGGACGATTTGCACTCGTTTATTCGTGTAGGATAGCTGCACGCGCGCGTGAATAAGAAACAATTGGAAGACTGCGGAAGGAAAAACCTGTCAAAATATTAAGAATTAGAGAACGAGGTGCGCGAGAGAGCGAGTGAGCGAGAGCGAGAGACGAAAGGCGAGTTTAAACGAGAATAATGTCTAGCTGTAATTGTAGGTTATAACGGTTATATTTTAACGATTATACTCTTACTAGGATGATGAATCTACATAAATGGCGCGCGGTGATTTCTCGATTAATTAAAAATTTAGCCTGTTCGAGCGTGACATAATAGGATCGTCGACGACAAATCACGGAACGATCGAAAATATTTTAGAAAATTGCGATTTCTTTCCGGCATCGCGAGACTTGCTTTTACACGAGAATTAATACACTCCTACACACAAAGAAAAAGAAAAGAAAGAAATTTGAAGACAGTAAATTTTACACTAATACACACACACACACGCATGCACACACTTCGGAGGATTCCTTTAAACAATATTATAATGTATACATCGACACTTGAAAACGCATTGTCAGATCATGTTACACATATGCACAAATCATTATACACGATCAAATCGTAAACGATTACTGTTACACGCGTACGCGGAAAATTTAGTTACGTTGGTCCGACTAGAATTCCAGAGTTTCGTACACGTATGATTTCGAAGGAGGGGGACGGTCAAAAAAAAGAAAACTAGTCAAACGATACAATTCTAATTTCTACCAGCTAACGTGTGTGTAGATAATTACTTGTACAATAATGATTCCGCGCGGGATTGAATGCAACAAACGAAAGAAAAAAAAAAGAAACACGAACAGAGAAAACCATGGAAAACGCGCGCGCGCGCGATCGGTAAGGCAGCAAATGGGTGAAAAAAAAATATAGAAAACGAGAAAAAAAAGTGCGAAAAAGAGATGCAACACAGAATGAATAACGAAAGGAGAGAGAAAGAGAGAGACGAGGGAGGGGAGATATATGACGACGATTTTTACGTCAGAGCATGCAAAAGAAAATGTTTGAAAAAGACTGCTTCCAAACGATTTCAGGAAACTCGTTCAACGTAGAATTATTATTTCGTACTGAAACGCAGTATCTGAATAGGCGATCGATTAAAAGGAAACGAAAACGACGACAATGAAAAAGAAAAGAAAAGAAAAGAAAAAAAAAGAAAAGGGCAGGACCTGAACTAAGTAATGCAAATCGCAGAGATTATTATCCGCGTCGAACGAATGTATGTGATGTAAGTAAATGATGTAATTGTGAGTATCGCGCGATTCTGCCAAAGATCGACGACCGTTTCAAAATCTACGAGCGGAAACATCTCCGAGCCCCGCCCCCTCGCGACGTTCTCGTCGTTCGTCGATTCGACTGTAGTCGTCATCGCCGTCGTCGCATAGTCAAGACAAGTAGAATCGAGCGAATATTCCGTACTTAGTACTTACATTGTCGTTACGTCGAGGTCCGCGGAAACATTGGGCTTGGTTCAGGATGATGACGTACGATCGAAGGGACGACCGGCGCGCGGAGGGGCGGCGGCGGGTATCGGTGGTTTTTTCAGGCAGAAAAGATAGCGTGTGCGATTCGATGGCATCGAATGGATAAGAGGGCACCCCCGTAAGAACAGATTTAAACGGCTCTAGAAGCTTGGACGCATGCGAACATACAGACAATTTTAATAATCGGACGTGTTTGATCGGCGCTTATCCATTCGTTACATTTTGCTTTAATTTGCTTTAGAGAAAGAGGACTCTGTACCACGATGAACGGTGTAATTGTTAAAACACTACTAGCACAGGATATTCTCTTTGGCCGGATGCTTGCGTTTCAGGTGATCGATTTCGGTAAAAGACGTGTGTGTACGCGTGCACTATGTGTATGCGTTTATGTATACGGAACAAGCGACCGAAGACTGGAATCCAAATGAATCAGCTTCGTTTTGAATTTCTAAGATCCTGATAGTTTAAAAGAACGTATTGCGAAAACGAAATTTTTAATTATTTCATATGCTAGTTAACGTAGCTTATCGTTCACTATAAAAGGGAAGAGAGCTATCGACGATCAAAGGTATCGATCGAGATCTGTATTTATGCTAAAGCACCTTCTTTCGAACGTAACTTTCATAAAACAGACTTTGTGCTAGCAGTGCCACCTATTTGCAGTGTATAAATTAGTATATCTGCCGAATTGATAAATTTGATCGGTGATAGCGTTTTTATATAAAATGACCAGCTTCGGATCCACGCGAGCTTCAGGCTTTCCAAGAATACGTTCTGGAAGAATATATCGATCCGATGCTTGAAAACAAATCATTTGGTTCTTCTATAATGTTTCGAGGTTCCAGTCTTCTTAGGTTGGCTTACTTTGTATGTACATGCATACGCGTAGTATACATATATGTATCGAATAACATGAAAGAATATAGAGACTTTGTTTCAACCGGAAACATTTTCGCTAATGTAAACAAAAAAAAAGGCAAGTTTCCGGCCGAAAGCGTCGTTGATGATAACCCAGGTAGCAAGACAAATGACTGTTGTCTAATTTTGCATCGGTAGGTAAGGCGGAAAAAGTTTCAAAGATTCGAAGCGGAACGAGCACAGAAACGGTTGAGACGATTGATCATGATGGCGTGAAACTTGCCTCCTCGCGAACCCCCCCGAGGGCTTCCGCCCTCGATTATGTTCTTTTAGGCGTGCTTTGGCTGGCGAACGTGAATACTGATGTGTAATTAACGACAGTGTACGTAAACCGATGGTCTCCTATATAGGTTCTGTGTAATTATACTCCATTCGAGTGTGTTTGCACGTTACGGTTCACCCGGTCGAACGTTTTTCTCGCACCACACGTAAATAGATTCGTGACCTTTCCGTATGGTCCCGTGGGAATGGATCGAACGAGATTTAGCAACGATGGACTGAGAATAAACGTTGGCCAGCCAAATTTTAGTGAGCCGTACTAGTGGAACACCATTTTTATTCGAACGTAGAAAGAGGAAAATTCCGAGCGACTGTCAACGGACACGCGTTCAATGTATTCGGATCTCTCCGTGTCTAATCGATCGTGACGATGAATAAGAATGGTTTTTCGAGGCTGGTATATTGCGTTGTCGCCAAAGAATGCCTCTGCTACGGCGCCTTCTGTTATTATTGTAAGAGACGTAGCTTTTGAATTATCAGATTGCTAACTGGGATATTTTAGTCACGTAAGCTGGATAACTTGTAAAAATGCAATTTTTGTACTGTTATAACGTTAAATAGACGAAGGTACACTGACGTTGTAGCGTGAAAGAACATTTTTCAATAAAAAATTTTTCATACGCAAAATATACATTATTCGGTTCGTTGACGAATCTTTTGCATGCGATCGAACAGCTTCCCCTTGTTGTATTCGTATTCGAGAAAGGCTTACATAAGGAACATATAATTTTCAATGGATAATTAATTACATTTCGTAATATTGTCATTTGTTTTTGTAACACGATATCGATGCAGCAGATTTTCCTAAACGGTTCTGTGTCCATGGTAAAGTTTTTTTGTGCCCTAATTTTACCATATTTAATGCTTTTAGACGACTTTGCATTCTGCGTGTGTGGACGACTGTGGCGCCTCCTTTAGAGAAAGATATGAAGCTCCGTTCGATGTCCGTACAGCGCCAATTGGGGAAGTGGCAAAACGGTGAAACTGTTGGCCAAAATCGACTGTCGGTAATTTGGCTAACAGTTTAAACGTTTTGTCGCTATTCTAATTGGCGCTGTACAAAAACATCGCACGGAGCTTCGTTCATTCTCCAAAAAAGGCACTGCAATCGCCCACACACCATGTACAACAAACAGGATCGCCTCAGACCCTTGATCTAAGGGTGGATACCACTGGCGTATCTAGTATATTCTTCATCTATGTTTTAAACATAACCAACTTAGATATGAAAAATAGAAAGTAGGGGTAGATCTATTGTTCCTAATCAAATAAATATTATGCGGTTCTAAAAGAAAAATTAATAAAAACCTCTTCAGGCCTTTACAAGATCGAAACTTGCTTCAAAATGGGGACTGTAGAATACGGTTTTCCAATGATAGGAGGTCTAATGCCAGTAAGTAATAAAAAAAATATGAACTATTCTGAAACTGAAAATGTTTTCAATGTATAATTGTAAAAGTATTATCATATTCGTGACGCTCGCATTTTTTTAGCAAATTCAAGCGCTTATAGCACCGCCTGTATCGGAGGATTCAAAGGCAGCAAAAAGTAAAAAGGACAAAGAAGAAAAGAAACATCCATACTTTAAAAGACGTGGACGAGGTCATAATCGCGATATCTGTGATGCTTGTAGAGATGGGGGAGAACTAATATGCTGTGATAAATGTCCTGCATCATACCATTTACAATGCCAGTGAGTTTAAGGCTTTTTCAAATAACAAAAAGGTCAGCTTAGTACTGATGTCATAGATCGTGCTATTCAGGAATCATTTATTCATATTTATTCTTTTAAGATTCTTGGATATGTAAGAAAATGCACGTATTTTACATATTTTAAGAGTTGATTAATTTTCAATCTTTAATAGTTCAGTGAGAATAGTTTAACGGAGTTAAAAGATCATATGGAATGTTAATATATTTACCATGGAAAGTTTGACGTATTCTTAAAGTACTGTAGTATAATTTATTATTCGCTTTATTAGCTACTATACAAGTTTGTAAATTCTATTGTTTATTCATAAAATGTAAGTTGTTAAATGATTTGTTAGACTTGTAAATATTAGAAGCTAATATAGTACACAATATAGTTTCGTATAGATGTATATAAATTTCATAATTCTTTTTGATATAAAATGTTGCATGTTTCAATTTCTTCTGTGACTTGTAGAGAATTGTAATAATAGGTTTAATAATTGGATAATAAATGAATAAATTGAAAAATAAATTTCGTTTAGTTATTAGTATGTGATTGTAACGAAATTTATTGATTAATCAATAACAGATTTGTAATACTGTAACTGTATTTTTTAATATATATAAGACACTTTAAAATTTAGAAAAGATTCCTTGACATATTTACACTTCAGATCTGGAACAAAATTTTTAATATCTGGAGTTAAAAACCTTTTCTGCCTTAAATATAGATAGTTTAATTAAATGCATGATTAATTACATAGTAGATATTTGAAATGTTCTATACATCAAATTTTGACATAATATGTCATAACGTTTATATGCGTATAAATTTTCCAATTTTTGAGAAATGTTTTATGAAAGAGCAACCACTAAAAGCTTTAAGTAATTTCGTAATTAAAGATCAGTTTGATTTAAGTCTGATGTCTCCGTCATAACTTAAGTAAACACACTTCATAAATTAAGATGAATTATAACTATGTTTGATTATAATAAGATATATGCTATTATTTTTTTCTCATCTAAGAGAATTTATTTTTAATAAATACAAAATTTTGCTATTATCTCTAAAGAACTGAAAACTTGGTTATTAAAATGCAAAAGAAGTTAACATTCGTTAGATAGTATAATTACACTTCCATTTTTATTGATCCAATTGTGATTATTATGAAAATGAAATTTGATTCTATTTCATATAAAAACATCTATATTGTGGATAGAAGTTATTTTCATTCATATATCTCTAAATTTTTTTGTGCAGCGGTTGCAGAATTTTTTGCAATTGTTATTAATTATGAAATTATATAACTGGGAATAATCTACATGAAGCCAGAGAGATCCAAGTATACATTTTCATTAACAGAACTACAGAGAAAATGTATATATGTGTATAGTTTCCATCAGCAATTGCTCTCTATTTTTAAGACTGTAAAACTAGTATTTACAATTTTTTAAGTATTTGTATCTGATCCAGAATTGTCTAACATAATTTATACTATAATTTAAAGTGGTTGCATATTCAAAATAGAAGGTTTGTGATCCCATTTATGTAGGAATATCTTCTTACTTCTGATGCGTAATATACTTATGCCTATATAAGTTTGTGAACAAAATTTTTAAATTACTCAGTATCGATAACAATCTTTTTATGTATAAACAATATACATTACATTTTTATGTTGAATTTTCACTGCAATTGTGTGATAATAAAAAAATACATTTTAAATAAAGATGAAACAATTATTTGTAGTTATCCACCAGTTGATCCAGCAGACATTCCTAATGGAGAATGGTTATGTTATGCTTGCCGGTGTGCATCAAAAAGAAATCTTTTGGATAGCAAAGGCAATGAAAAGAATAAAAAAAAATCTGCTTTAGAGGTACTAGCTTTGGCAGCCTCTCTAGTTAATCCTAGAGAGTTCGAATTGCCTAAGGAATTGCAATTACCAATAATGTTTCCTGGTAGCAATAAAGTAGATTATGTTTCGGGTAGAAGAGGAAAGCAGCAAAGCGGAAATACCAATGGTATGTATATGTTATTTCTTATCAGAAGAAAATTGTACGTATATCCTTGTACAAATAATAATACCTTTTTTATTAGCAGGAAGAAATCATTGCTTAGACAGTAATTTAATGGTACCTTTACCAGCACGTTTGTGCTTTGAATGTGGGCGTAGCTGCCGAAAAGCACCATTAATCGCATGTGATTACTGTCCATTGTATTTTCATCAAGATTGTTTGGATCCTCCACTTACAGCTTTTCCTATCGGTAGATGGATGTGTCCTAATCATCCGAATCATTTTATAGACCAAAATTTATTGACATCTTGCAGGGTAACAGAACGTATTAAACTTTGGGATAAATATGCCAATCAACGTATAGATCAACATGCAGTAAAATTAGATTTTTTGCGTAAAGCACGCACAACAAACCCACTTTTTCGTACTAAAGTTAGATTAGAAGGTAGAACAAGAGTAAAAGTTCCCTGTTCTGTGAAATTCCATTACGAGCATCCGCCAGAATTAGATCCTATACGATTTTACCATGATACTGTCATACGATCGGTAAATAAGAGCACTAAAAAGCAAGATGCAGAAAATAATGATTGTAGAACTCTTAAAGTTGAATACACAGAAATAAAGAAAACAGAAGAGCAGATGGAGATAGAAGAAGAGGTAGAACAGAATAATGAAATAAAAGAAGAAATAAATAAGGATGAAATAAGTAGTGAAACAAATTGTATAGAAAAAGTAGGAGAAGAAAGTATAAATGAAAATAGTTGTATAGACGATGGTAGTGTTGAGTACTGTGCAGAACATTTTGGTTACAACATAAAAGAAGGTGTACAGTTACTTGAAAGACCAGTATTGGAAGCATTAGCGCTGCAACGATTAGAACAACTGCTCGACACAGATGGAGAAAATTATCACCCGATCAATTGTCATACGATGGCAAGAGCAGCCTTGTTTTCTTTAAATCATAAACCCAAACCACCGATTTTTATGATTCATAAAACATTAACTATAGGAAGTGGCCCAAACTGTGATTTAGTTTTATCAGAATATGGTAATTGCAGCTTTATATCTTCAAAGCATGCAATTATTTTCTTTGACGAGGTAATAATATTTAAAAAGTATTCAATCAGTTTTACGCTAAAATTACACATCTTACGACAAATTTAAAATATGTGTAATGTAATTGTAATCATTTGCACGTTTTTACTTGCAGAGTACAAAACGTTATGAACTATTAAACTATAGCGAATATGGAACTGTAGTTGATAACGTACTTTATTCTTGTAATTATAGCGATGTAGCTACAGAACAAGTAAAAGAAGAAACTGATGAGAAAATACAGCTGGTAACAAAAGAACAGAAAACAACAGAGGCAGTGAAAGCTATAATAAAAGAAAAAGTATTACTTTCCCAAGAACAGACAGAAAGAAAAAGAGTATTATGCAAATGTAATTTAACAAGATTCCCAGAAGCCGGGAATATGGATAATTTAGAAGAAGGCTGGGAGGGAAGTGCTATTATTGCTCATGGATCAACGCTAGCTTTTGGATGCCTATTATTCGTGTTTAATACGATGAATGCACATTTGGAACGGTGAAATCTCGCATTGTAAATATTTCATCATTTTCATGTACAGATATTTTCTTAAGCTAAAAATAATTAAATTAATGAAGCAAATTTATTTAATTCAATTCTACTTTCCCACCAACACACTAAGAAACAAGTTACAAAGAAACATTTTATAAAAATAATTTATTAAATAGAATTATTTTACAAATTTTCATCTCCATCGTCATTCTCTGGTTCGTCAAAATCTCTAATTTTAACATCAGCATCTTCACCATATTGAATAATATTATCAATAGTTAGTTTAATATCTGCCATGCTTTCTTCATTCCTTATATTTAATGGGTAAAAACGTACAAGACTATAGTCTTCTATAAGTCTTCCTATAGCCTCTGTGAGATTTCGATATTTTTCATTCCAAGAATCTTGTTGCATATCTGTTAATAAACTATGCGGATCAGGTTCTAAGTACTTATCTAATTGTTTCCGCGCAGATTTAGATAATAAATCCATTTTACTAAGGATATTAATATGTGATAATTCTAAATTAATCATAACACTAAGCGCAGCCATTGTACCAGACAGAAATTTTGATCCATCAATCATAAACTGACTATCCATTAGAAAAATTCCACACATACGAAAATTGAGATTTTGTAATACTGTTATTAACTGGCGAATAACCGTCATATGTGTGTATAATTCTATTTGACCAGGACAATCAAAAATAATATAATCATCGTCCACGTCTCCTAACTTTTCTTCTAGCCACGATGAATTTTCTAACAAGTACCTATAAACCAAATTTAGGAATAAATGCAAATTCGATAATACATATGGTCTTCAAATGTTAATTTATAAACTTACTCCATGCAAAACACAAGACCACCATTGGGTCCAAATCGTAATTCATCATCCTCCATGGCATCATCTAATTGAATTAATTCTCTTATATCTACTAAAGGTTCATAATCAAAATATTCAGCTGCGGGGTCTAAATTTACTATTTCAATCACTTTTCCTTCGTTGGCTGCATGTTGTTGCATAGCAGAACAATACGTGGACTGTTAAGAAATATATAAAATTCATTACTATATTCTCAAATGTTTATCGGTAATAAGAGTATGTTTTATTATAATATCATTGCGAATTAATTTAGACGTTTCTTGTTTCATTCCTATATTCAATGTTTAAATAATCTTGAGTTATGTATTTATATGTAAAAAGAAAGAAATACCTTTCCACTGCCAGCTGGTCCCATTACAAGTTGTGCATATCTCATTTTTAATTGATTATTATTAAGTAAGTCATCAATTATATTTTCGTTTCACCATGTGTGATATTATACCAAATCTGTTGATTCTAGATGTGATAAGGTTAGTTTATTTAGGTTATGTTCGTTATTCATGCTTACAAGAATGGGTCCTACTTCTGTACACCTCCAGGTCGCAGCTTGATCCATTAGCGAGGGTAGATATATAAATTTTCTTTGCTCTGTTTGGGTGACGAATCACTGCTAAGACAGGATCCATTACGGATTGGATGCGCAGTAAAATGATGGGGATGTGTGAGTCAGCTTAGGAAGTAGGAAAAGCGTGCAAAAATAAGTCCCATTACAGTATAGTATATACCTATCTATAGTCCTCACACGACAAGAAGGCACCTTGATGTTTACATTCCCCCTCTTACTAACTGCTCCACTGCCGTAGCTATGTAGTAAACACAAAGGTGCCTTCTTGCCGCGTCAGGACTACACATATGTGTACGTGGAAAGGCAAAATGGAAAAAATAATTGTATGGAATCTACACTATCTGATTGAACTCATTGAAATTTTATATTAATAGAAACAAGAATTAGTGTATACAAAAATATATTTAATGCCCTAATAGTATACAATATCTATATAAAAGAAAGCAAAAAGATAATCTTTTAATAAACGTCTTATAACAAAAAAAAAATTATCTTGTAACAAAACATTCAGTACATGTAATATTATATTATCAATCTTTGGCAAAATTATATTTGGCTTTAGGTTTTCAATTTTAGATCTCAAAATCAAAATTATTTTCAAAATCAAATTATTTTTCTTTCATTTCGACATCACAACGATTTGGCCCATTATCTACTTTCTCATTTGCTTTACATAATATTATATTTATATAATAAATATACCTCGTTTTTACCTAATATTATTTATATAATAAATAACCTCGAGAAAATGATTTGTCAACTCATTTATATTTTCTAATGGCCGTATATGTAAAATATTAATATGTCGGTTGTCGCCTATTCCCTGACAGGAGAGAACCCCAAAAATGCGAACGTACGTATTCATCTTCATAGCAACGTGTGATGTTCGTTTACCTTTTTCGAACCATTGTATCGCTTTTATTGCACCTAAATACATATACAGAAAATATATATACATATACATAAATATTAATAAATCAAAACAAAAGATACGGAAGTTGTAGAATCTTCAAGAATATAAGATATTTTTTGCGATTTCTTTAATATCTCGCACTATACCAAGAAATGTAAATATCCGCGCAGGGGACGACAATATAATCCCACATTCATTCTCGTTAAAAGAAACAGTACGCAATCCTTTTATCATTACAGGGACTACAATCTTTCGTCTAATATAGGTTTCATTAATATTGTTACTAAAGTTACCATACGAAGAACACATGATTTTATGTCCAGGGCTCAGAATTAAGTGCAATCAACACCAACGTGTTCGCGTAAAACAGTTACGCGAAAAAATAGGACAGGCAACGCAGCGCGTGGTGTGTCCGTGAAATAACGGATATATCGGATAATATCGGATAATATTAATATCGCATCGATATCTATCGATACCAATTGACCAATTTCAATCCAATACTGAATCGTATCGATATCTCTTCAATACTTACTTTAAAATATCGATACCTAACTGATACTTTTGCTAGAATATCACTGCTTGACTGATACTTTTACAGGAACGAATGTTGTCATTATAAATGTTTTCTGACAAACGACAACTCGTGAAATATTAAACGAGGATCGATATTTCGCGCGCGAATTTATAATCACAAATTGGTTTTGTCATAGAATATTTTTATATGTAGGAAAGAAAGTGTTACGTACACATCGAATTCTTAATTGTGTGGCTCCCCGTAGTGACAGGTTTCGAGGAATATATGCGTACAGTATCAGAGAAAAATTGAAGTTTCACTTTTGAAAGAAAAAGTTGTTTTTGTGATTTGACGATAAAACTTGAAAGTGTTTCATAAAAGCAAATTCTATGTTTTAACAAGTTATAATTAATAAATTACAATTCATAATTTAATAATTTTTTGTAAGAGACAGATCATCTGCGAAACTTGTTTTGTTGATTAAGTTCTAATTTTTAAATAAACAAGAATTTAAAGTTAGAAATATTCATGTATTCAATTTATTGAAGCAATTCTATGCAATTTAACAATATAACATATTGTTAAACGTAAAACTTGTTTTTTACACAAGTTGTGTAGAACAATACATGTAAATATACATACGTAAAAATATTACACATGTATAATATCTTTCTTTAACGATTAATTTAAAGATTACAGATATTTATGCTTACAGTTTTAGGTTTTATATTGTATGTTGTACAAATCGTGAAATCAGTCACGTAGTATAAAAATTATTGTAAATCTGCCTTATGATATCATAATGCACTCGACGAAGGAATGTTTGCTCTTTCGGTTTGTTGATTTAAAATTACCATAAAAAGTATCATGGCGTCTAAAGCCCATGTGGAAAGTACTGTTAACGAACGTCGGTTACGTCGGATATATGGCAAGTGTGCTAATTATATTTTTAACGTTAATAAAATGTTTCCATTTTTCAAGCTGCATAAGTATTTATTAGAGATATTTAACCGGTGATGAGGTTATGTAATATCATTGTATTACGCATTTTAGATTGGTTGGATAATGGAAACAATAAGAAAGCACTGCAAGAAGCAGATAAGGTGCTTAAGAAACACCCAAGCAATCAATGTGCCCAAATGCTTAAAGCTTTGGCTTTATTGCGATTGGGTAAAGAAAATGAGTGTCAGGTTATTATGGATAAAGTACGCTCAAAGATACCCTGTGAGGACTCTACTCTACAGGTTATGAGCATTTGTTACAGAGAAATACATCAACGTAAGCTTGATTAGTTCTCAAAATATGGAGTTTATAAAAATATATTATTAAAGTATAACTTTAGATACATTTGTTTATAGCGAACAAAATTAGTGAGGTATACGAGGCTGCGGCCAAAGCAGATCCGAATAATGAGGAATTATTAACGCATCTTTTTATGTCCTATGTACGTCTTGGAGATTACAAAAAACAACAACAAACAGCGCTTGCCTTGTACAAATTAAAACCAAAAAATCCTTATTATTTTTGGGCTGTGATGAGTATAGTTATGCAGGCTATACATGCAGAAGAAAAATTAGCGAAAACAGTTATTTTACCTTTAGCAGAAAGAATGGTTTGTAAATTATATTTCAATTAACAACCTTTTATAGTGGGTAGATTATATTAAATAACATTTTAATAACCATGTAATTTGGTAACAAGGTGTTGAAAATAATTGAAGAAGGTAAAATGGAAGCAGAACAAGAAGTCCAACTATATTTAATGATATTGGAGCTTCAAGGTAAAAGTGAAGAGATGCTAAATGTTCTCTCTGGACCCTTAGCTATACATCTTTCGCCCATTTCACAAGCAAAAGCAGCTCTATTATTAAAATTGGAACGCTTTCCTGAAGCAGCAAATGCATATAAAGAACTTATCAACGAAAAGTGAGTACAATATATTGTTATAATTTCCAAACATAATATTGTGGTATTATATATTATTATGTGTTTTTATATATTTCGAGAAGTATAGACAATTGGGCATATTATAAAGATTATCTTGCTGCGGCCTTGAAATTTCAAAAATCTGAAGAATGTTTAGAATTCTTTAAGAACATTATAAATACATCAGAAAAAGAAGTCAGAGCTCCATACTTGGCTCAGTTTGAATTATACAAGAGTACTCAAAGCAAAGGAATCATTGAGAATACTACTGAAGTAATAAATCTAATGCATCAGTATTTCTTATGGTTTGGAGAAAAAGACTGTGTAGTTGAAGACTTACGGCTGTACTTAAATTTATTAACACATGTAGACAAGTTAGAATTGCTTCGAAAGGTATGTTACAGGATCTCGAAGTGTGTTGCTTTTCAGCTCCTGTTTCTAATTACAAAGTACTTTCATATTTTTTTTTAGATAGAGGAAGAAGAGTTGGATGTCGAACCAGACGGATTTCCATTAACTGTGCAGCAAATGCGACGTCATATTCATTTTGAACAATTGCGTCGTATCTGTGGTTTGCATCATTCCCCCAACGTATCTATAGATGAACAAAAGCAACTAGTAGAACGACTATGTGTATTATATGAAAAGGGTAATGTATTATGTCCAATTCAAGGAAGATTACCAACAGATTTTTGTCCTGCGGATTCTTACATCCTTTTAGCTACACATTTATTGCATGAACTGTGGAGCAATACCGATGACGCATCTTATCTCTACAGGTGATAATATCTCTAACAAAATTGATTTAACTAGATTATTGATTATGTAATAAAACTATAAAATGCTTTTGTAGGGCTATGTCAATATTAGAGCGCGGTTTATTATCAAGTCCTGCAAATTTTCACATAAAAATTTTACTTGTGCGAATATATTTGGAGGCCGGATTAGTAGGGGCAGGATATCATATATTTACGTTATTAGATGTTAAACATATTCAGTTAGATTCTCTGGGTCATTTACTTGCTCCAATGCTAGCTCCGCTCGGTCACCTTTTCGCGGCTTCTGCAGCTTTAGAGATTTCCAATAAGTTTTTCGTCGCAAACTGCAAAGATGTATGTATTAATATAGCATAGAATTTTAAAAACCAAAATATTACTTCGAACCTAATTTATAATGTTGTATTAATTCTAATATGGAACCAGAGCGCAGATCACCTAACGTTCGCCTATAAATATGGAAGTTTTGTAAAAATTCAAGAATTTGTGGAGTTGCGAGAGCGTTTGGAGAATTCCTTTCATTTCGTTATGACTACAATGGATAAGATGCTTCTGGAATTAAGTTGGTGTGACAGACCCGCGTCCCTATTTTCTACTATAAATAATATGCATATTCAACCGGACGAAGATTCAGTGCGTTTGAATGCCCTGCGAGATAATCGTGATTTGAAGGTAATACTAACTTCGCATTTTGAAATGGAGACAGACGATTTCGAAGATGCAATTCGTTTTATTTTAACAGGTCGTTTGTGGATGGGAACCATTGACAGAGAACGAAGTAGACCCGAGAATGCAAAATGAAACACGCGAATGTATGTTAAGATTACTTGTCGCAAGGAATTTAATACTGAAAATTTTAGCAGCATGTGCAATGCCAGATTCTTCTTTGCTTTTAAATCGACTATCTAGCGAATTGAAACAGCTAGATAATGAACAAATACCTCTGACTCTGAATCCGTTCGAATCAGAAGGAAAGAAGAATAGACCGTGTAAAATATTGGTTCCTACGGATGCGGTGGAAAGATTGCGAGAAGCTCATTATTCTTGGCAGTTGAAGACAATTGCTCAGTTGGCGGAATCGCTGTCTCGATCACGTTATCCTGACTTTGAATGTATCGAGATGCTGCGAGAGTCTCCATGCCTCCAGACGATAAATATTCCTGAAAAAGATACTTCAGTATCTTTTAAACATTTTCTATTGAGAGCATCCACGTGTAGCGAATCTCTTGCAATTATTAGTGCCATGTGTACCATGTATGCCACTCGATTACAACCTCAAACTTCGCAGAAGAAAAATAAAAAGAAGTATTGCAAAGGAATAGAATCAGTTTCGTTGGAAGATAACGATCATGTAAGACAGTTCACTGAAGTATCATATGAATTAAGCACATTGCATTTAAAAGTATTACTAATTTATATTTCCATTATTCGATTCTAGAGCTGGAAAGATATTTCAGCATTACTTGCGAAAAGGATTCAGAATTTAGATTCGGTGCTGACTGAATTCGAAAAGTATCAAATAAATACAGGACTAGATAATACTGAAGACGATGTACATGCAACGATAATAAAATATGGACAAGCTAGTCTCGTGCAAAGCTGCGGATCTTTAAAATCTCGAACACAAATCACTATGAAACTGTTGAATAGTTTAAAGAGCTGAAATTGTACGAAAATTCTTGTACAAAGAATATCCATCCAACTATTTACTGATTTTTAAAACTAATTCATTTATTGTGTACATTATTCTTACTTAGTCTAACCAATTAGAGATATCAACAGGACCGTTTATTACAAATTTAGATCTTTAAATGACATCAATCAGTCCCGCGACAAATTTATAAAGTTCGGTAAATTAGAAGCTTTTTTGTTAAATAGTTACCTTCTTTTAATAGATCGTTTCAACAGTGGTCATAAAATTCCGTTTCCAAAATAGTTGAGCAAATGTCGTCTTTGTAAAGTGTAAGATGAATACATGTTTCGATTATTTTGTAGTAAAATCTAATGTTGAAAGCACGCTTTAAAGACAAAACACTATTTGTTTTCTGGATATTTCATCTGTATATATTTTGAAATTAGTGTATAATTTCTAACATATCCTAAATGTTATTACAAATCTATTCGAAATGCAAGTTTTTATAATTTACTTAAATTCTTTGTTGTGGAAACGATAATAGACATCTTTCTCAAAAGTATGTATAAATCATAGATCAAATTTATCACAATGGTAACACTGAGAATTAATTTAAAGAAAAATATTATTTTTAATTGTTTTTGACAAAGCTACGTATTTGTACTTTGTCTTCTACACTGTACATTAATAAATTTATTACTTGTTAATCATGTAATTTAAATAATCAGTTGACTAAAATGTATGAAATTAATAAATTGAATAAATTTATATGAAACTAAATCCATTCTTTTTACTATGTATATTACATGTATACTTAAGAATAACGTATAGCAATATGTAAATATTTTAACTTTAACCAATGTGGTTTGTCAGGCAATTATTTTTTGGAGAAGTTACAAATATAAGGCTACATTATTACAAATTGTAATTTACAATCGCAATTTCAGGATAGATAGCAGCACTGGGTGACCAAAACAATATGGCCGAAGTTATTCTATAACCTCGTTCATTTGTTACGCAGCGAATAACAACACGCCGAAAAAACTATAAGAAACGCGCGTGTCTGTTTGAAATTATTTGTATTCTGCGTATTAATTACAATAAATAATGTGGGGTAATCTCAATGACACACACAATACGGAAAATGTTTCGGGCGGATTTTTTAACAACGACCAGAATGCCGCTAGCGCAAATAAAAATATTCAAAGATCACGTAACATTGTTCCTGTTATGATTGGACTTTTAAATAAGTCTGCCGGCGAATTGAAAATTTGTGGAATTCCAATTTATATGATAAGTATAGTTGGAATGTTGCGGCACATTGATGAATCCGCTACTAAAGAAACTTACGAAATTGAAGATGAGACAGGTAAAAATTATTTATAGAAAAATAGTCCTCTAAAATGGTATATTAATTAAATTCAAATATTTCTGTGATAACTATTATAGTGACAGAAGTAAAGAAGGGTAAAATTTTAATAATTTCATTATATTACAGGTACTATTACAGCTTTTCGTTGGTTAGAAGCTGATAAATCAAGTGAAGCATCTACATTTAAATTAAATACTTATGTACGAGTGTATGGACACTTGCGTGAACAAGATAGTAAGAAGCATGTATTAGTATTAAAAATACGAGCCCTAACAAATTTAAATGAATTGACCAGTCATCTGTTAGAAGTAGCATATATAGTGCTAAAGAGTAAAAAAGTGGGCATGGTAACTCAAAAAAAGACTGACACGGATGATGTTATGACAAATAATAATGTTGGTGGTTTAACAAAAGCACAAACTTTAGTTTTCGAGATTATTCAAGCAGAAAATGATAGTGAGAATGGAATTCACAAAAGTGTGCTTACCAAAAAAGTACCAAAAAGTATTTTACCAAAAATTTCCGATATACTTCATTTTCTTACAACTGAAGGACATATATATACAACACTTGATGAAGATCACTATAAAACAACTTAAGAGTAACAGGTTCCAAACTATTCAGATTTTCATATAATGTTTTCTACGCATACTAGATATAATACTTCATTACATTACCATGAACATTATAAATAATTATTAAGATATTTAAGAAATTATTTTAAATATATTATACAAATTATAATCCTCTTCTTCAATTTTTTTTTCTTTAAAGTGTCAGTTTTTTTTAATAAAGAATTAAATTTATGTTTTGCAACTATTTAATATTTTTTGTATTACCTATTTGTAACAATATCAATTTTGTTACTTAAATGCTTATTAAATATTTGAAAAATAACAACCATTTTTTTAATAATTACCTGACTGAGATAATTTTTTAAAATTCCATTTTTACAAATACTTTATTAAACACTGTAAAGTGTAGTACATAGTATCACAACATCTGTAGTCTATATGTATTGTACATATAATTATTACATATTCAATTCGCACATATATATAGAAAAGAGTGTTTCAATTACTATGTGCTGAAATCCTGCTTATTATAAAGTTTCATAAGTCCATCAACATAATTCGCTTTATATAATTAGACTAATTTACTAGGTAGATACGTGTAATTGTAAAAACAATAATATATACGTATTGTAGATATAGTTTCTCAATATGCTGCATTTTGAATATTTATTTCTAATATGCAAACTAAGTATTCAAACAGTTTCGTTACATACTCACAGCCAACATTAAAGTAAAGATTCATTATACATCATTTTTATGTTCAATACATCTGTATTCAATGATTTAAACTTTGCTTGTAATAAATCATATTTAAATATAGTCATTGATTATATACATCACAATAGCAATACATAAGATAATAATAATGACAATATTATGTCTTTACCAAAAGTAATTAGGTTACATTTACAGATAATATTGTTTTGCTTGCGTTTTTGTTTTTCTTTTTAACTGAATTATATATTTGAAAGGTATTCATTTTTACTTACAATAGCTTTCATAAAACGAAATACATACATGACTTTCTTTATAGTTCATAATACCTATGTGAACTTTTGGCACATGTTTTATTCGCCATGTACAGGAATTTTTCAAATACATCTTTTCATTTTAAACGGTATACCTGCACATCAATTATACGTTCTTCGTGTTTTTAAAATGCATATACATTTACAAATTATAATACAAAGCTTATATCAGGATATCATAATCTGCTAAATGTCCTGCGCCATTAACCCTTCGGCGGGCGCGACCGTCCACACGGGCCGGTTTTATAAACATACAGCATGTAAAAATCTTAACTATCAGTTTGGGGGTTATTGGCTATACTTTTAGTCTCATTTTAAATGTTTCGTTTTTCGAAACGTGTTGTAAATTAGCTGCAATTAATCGTCAAGGATATTTTAACTTCAAACGAGATTCACGTCGTTCAAGCGTCTTAAAGATCTAAATCTAAATTGTTTAATATGTTTATTAACGCTTTTAGCGGTATGGAATTCACTTTTTACGTTCAAAAGAGTAAATGGTATAAAAATAAAATCATAAATGGTGTCAGGGCGCGAGGCAATTGCACCATGATAGGGAAAGCCCGAGTTTGAGCAGACCCGTGGCCCCAGGGTTGTGCGTACCGAAATTGTCAATGCATAATACGATAATTACATAATTCTTCATTGTATTACCCTTATAAAACATAGAACAAATATTTGAATCCTGGACATACTGTCTATAATGATTATTTAATGATGCAATGCTTTGAAATTACCCCACCATTTATAGAAAGAGGCGCGCCCGCTGGTGGGTTAAGGAAAAATCGTTTGTTTATGCCAGCAAAATCAGTTTGTTGAATAAATAATTAAATTCTATGTCCAAATAGCTGCTGTACAAATGTAACTGTCTATGAGATTAGTGCAAAATACATTCAAGTATAAAAATTGAATTGTATCCACACATTTTACCCTTAAAAGATATTAAAGGTTTTATATTTTCAACGAAATGGAATTTAGTCATAAGAACGTTAATTTATTGTCACGGGATAAATGTAAAAATTTTATATAAATATAGTATTTTTGTCAGAAGGGATGACTTTTGAAATATTTTCTTATATCTTAACGAATATATCAATTATTATATCCGAATGCATAATGCACACTTAGCAAATATATGTTGGTATCACCATATTGTATCTGATCCAACTTAATATAAATTTGCTTTCTAACAATTATTGTGAGCCAGGACCTCATCTACTCAATAGTAAACAACGTTGCAATGAAAGGCTACAAAACTGTTTTGATAAGCTTCATTAAATTGAGATTCAGTGAACATAATACAACCAATAAATGTACATATATTTGAACATGTTACACACATACACGCACACGCACGCACATACAAGTCGATTATTTCAAGCTAATTGTCACATCGATGACAATCAAGCAGTAATAAATAATTTAAACATAAAATTGAAAATGTATCCATTATAAAGTGAATGTAACAAGAGTTGTATTCATTCCTATGTAAATATATTTTAAACAAATAATATACTGATAAAAGAATGCATTCTATAATTACTGGAAAGTTTTTATGCTAATATCATAAAGGCAGCTGATACTGGGAACATTTTTATAAATCTATGACAGATAGTATTGCATTTGATACACTAATCTGCATAGATGATAAGCCTTTCAAATAAATACATTTATCAGTTGAACATACAGTACAATACATTAAGCAATGTAAGTTTGTTTACCAATTAGTCTTTACAAATGTCTCCCGACCAAACCTGGCAAGGCGACGCGTGTGTGCAGTGGTAGTAGTGGTCCCGGAATAACTTCTCCCATCACAGTTCCCAGCTGCCCCACAAAGTATTAAACACATCAAGAATCCATCTCTCGATTCTTACATATTATTTAGTGACATACCAAATACAATTATTAAAATATTAGTATTGTGTATTTTGAAAATCCTGGTTAAAGTCATTCATGAAATATTACATACAATACACAAAGAACTAGACATAAATTTTAACTAAATCTCTCCTATAAAAATATTGGAGTAGAAAAAGTATGAGAAACAAAAAAAAAGGTTCCTTTGTGGTCACAAGGATTTAAATGATATAAAATAATAATAGGGTTACCATATTTTAGAAAAGATAATGCAGGATATTCCATAAAAAACAAATTTTAATATCAAAATTGATATATTTTAATCTATCAATATTTTTCTTTAAATTATTGTAAACAGCTCATTAAAAAATCCCTTATTCTTTACACACCAAATGCAACTCTGATGCTAATTATAAGTCCAGGATTATGTAGGATAATCCTGGACTTTTGGTAACCCTAAAAAGTAATGTTGAAACTCTCTTGTTGTTTACTATCGGTATATCAATACTTACATCAAAGTTTTTGTTGTTACTGTATTTTTATCTTGTCCAAAATACTCAACAATATTTTTCAACGAAAAGAAACATCAGGAAAATATAATTAACATTTACAAAAACTATAATACAACAGTAATATTGTACGACACCAAAATTGCATATGCACGTACCTAGGTCATAATTCACTCACTAAGTATCAATTGAGGTATTGCTTACAATGAACCAGAGAACATACATATACAACTTGTATCATTTTAAGAATGTGAAACTTATCTGGTAACAGAATTACATAGATTAGAAATTAAATACAGTCAGAATTCATAAAAGAAACGAGACGTTAAACAATACAAATGATTATGGCATGTTGTAAAATAAGAGGAACATTGCTTAATATTAAAAACATAATTGCAGTTAAATCTTCAAAAATGTATACAACTCACTATTACAGTAATAAAGTATGTTAAATTCACTTTTATAAATGTGTTCTGTTTGGGGAGCTCCTTAGATGTGTATCTGGAGAAACCAAATAGAAATAGGCAATATAAACAAATTAAATGAAAGAATAAAATTAATGGAAATAATAATATGATACAAACTAAAAATCTACACAAACCACTAAAAACACTATTATAACTGTACAAACAGTCATAAAACATTTATATTTAGTAAGAATAAACTGTTTGCCGATTGCACAGTAATGTACTTGATTTAATGAACAATTTAAATAGGTTTAATATGACTTATTCTGCAATGTAAATTGTATAAAGTTGAGATTTATAGGGAAACATATCAAACCTAGACACATAGATTTTTATAAAGTTTACATGAATCTCCCATATAAATTTTATCAAAATTGGTATGCTAGGTTTTTGATGTGTTTCCTTGTTAGTTATTTCTTATATTCTAATAAAAGAATATGATGTGTAAAACTTATGCATAAGGATGAGTGCATTAATTTATTTGCAGCACTGTATAAAGAATATGTGTCAAGAACTCTACTTAAAAATGAGAAGGAAATAGTGGTATAGTAAGAAATACTTTTAATAATGCAAAGAAAGCTGATGAAACAAAATTATTTTCTTCTCTACATATGACTCATTACTAGTAGTGTAAGTAGTGTGCAAGCGGCAAATTTTAAATAACATTCTTAATACAGAACATAATGGCTGGAAAGTGATTTGGTTTCTCATGCAATAACATTCAGTAAACAATAAATCTAAACTAAACTTTTTGTAAGTACAACTATATGGAATGTAGGAAGTGTGAAGTAAAATAATGGAAAAAAACTGCAAGGGACAATATCTACTCCCTCAACCTGTTAATAAGTTCTGATGTTACTATGAAGCTTACAGGTACATTGAATACTGAAAATTATGTTTAATGTTCGGTTACAATATTTGTAAGAAGTTTGGCAATTTCAATAACATGTTTCTGTACATTATGCCTGTGTCAAGCCTTTCGCTATAAGTATTCTACTTTCAAAGAAATCATAATATGTACATATCCTAGAAATTTCTTGTTCACAGACTATATATCATCTGATTTTTGTAAACTGCATTCATACTAAAATACACCACACTATCACGCCAACAAGCTCTGAGTACAGAGACAATGAGTCAATATTCTTTGCACCAATATTATCTTTTCATCTTATTACTAATGTTAAAAGAAAGTACAATTAACGCAACATGTCATGAAAGCACCTAATCATTCAAATAAATATATTATATAAATGTATATTTGTGACTTGAGTATGATAAAATTAATAAATATGTACTTTCCATTTAAATAAAAGAATTCATATACCGCTTTTTCAATCTGTACAAAAATATGAAATTGTTAGCTAATAATACGGAACTTCTTTCATAAGAATGAGAACACTTTAAGTGAAATCATTATTAAAAATATTTGATATAAAGTAATTACTTTTAGCTGTTTCTCCTACCCCCAAAGTCTGTATTACAAAGTTTTTCTTTTAAAATCTTCTCAAAATACTATTTTCAATGGTTTCTGCCCCATTACAATGTTCGTAATGGAATAAATCCTTCCATTCCAATGATTCTTAGGTCTTCATCATCATCATCGTCATCATCATCATTCCTTTTTCTCTAAAAAAATCGGTAAGAACGCGATCAAATGTAGACTAGAGAAATGGCTTTAAATAGCTAAAGGAAAAGTCGGACAAAAACACAAGTTCTTGGCGCTTAAGTTAAAATAACAGAAATACCTTTTTAACATTTAACAGTATAGCTATATCAGCAGACATTAAACATAATTTTCAAATTAAGAACATAATTCTCAAATTAAATTCTATGCAGAAATAAGAAATAGAATGTGTTTTTTCATATTAACTAGTCTATGTTACGTGAACAAGGAAGTGTTAAGTTGTAGAATGTCACATACGTGTATATTGATTCTTCAATAAATTCTAACTCATTAATTCTTCATGTGTTTATTAAAGATAATCAGTGACTAGAATAGTTGCATACATTTACTGCACTTGTAAAATAACTTTGGTAAGAACACTATATGTAAATTCATGCCTATACAGTAGGGGTTCAACTTTAGTATATTTTATAATTGATTGATATTTCATCAGTGTAGAAGTATTGTTGGTATTGTTAATAACCCATAGAAACTAATTATATTAAACAGCAATACATAATATCTTTTTCTTGTAAACAAAGTTTACTCACAAAGGTCTTTGGCAATAATTATATATGCATATTGACAATGCAAAAGTAACATTTTACAATTGCATATTATGTACGCTATGTAATAGATCACGTGTATATCATTGCCTTCCTACAGTGAAGATAAATGAATTTTTCATGCATATCAACACATTTTATATGAAAGAATTTAGCATAAGCAATTGTTAAGTTAGGAAAGCATGGTCAGTTAGTGAGTTTCATTAAAGACATTCATGGGAAGCTTAAGACATTAAATAGAAACAAAAGCATTATCCTAAACATTGAATTAATACTTTCATATAAAATGGAAAGACTATGTTGTACATGTGTCTTCAAGAATGTTTAAATGTAAATGTTATAACTAGATTGCGGAAGTTTATGCAAATGCATATTTTAGAAAAATGAACTACATAAGTAAAATTTTAACTGAAATATATTTCATTGTTAGAATGAGAATTGTTAGAAATATAAAAGATATATTTCTTTTTTGGATATTACTTGTATGTTTTACATAAAAGTTGCATATTCTGCATGTTGCATGCATATTGTCAGAATTGTGTGAATGTGACAATTAAGCGATCGGTGCGTACCGATTACCGATCGCTATTCACATCGAGCAGAAAGCGATATGACGCGAACGTGTCGTCACTTCTTTGGTGACGACACGCAGAGATGGATGCGTTGTATTATACATACATGTATTAAATACATTTTTATGTACTACATATTTCATACAATGTTGATTACATTGATTGAACACAATTTTACGAATTTTTTAGTATCTGCGCAAGTGCATATTCATCAAATCTATGTTGCATACATTTCCTATATTATCTTCTATATAGTTTTTATATTCGTGCATATAGTCTGTATAATCACTGCAAATAGTCGGTGCATAAACTTCCGCAGTTTAATTATAACAAAGGGATAATTTCAAGTGACGTGTAAATATAATTACAGGAAATAGTCAATTACAAATGATATATTCATCTGTACGAATGTACGAAGTATACTCGCGTATGGATAAGTTTTGTACAAAAATTTAAGTTTTTCAATTCAAATATGTTAACTTCTACCTTCTGTGTAAATTAAGAATTACATAAGGTTCATCTGGATTAGTGGCATCTGTGTTGTTAGGTTGATAGCACGGGTTAATAGTGTAATTGAGATT
The DNA here is from genome assembly GCF_051020955.1 of Megalopta genalis. Taxonomy (NCBI): domain Eukaryota; kingdom Metazoa; phylum Arthropoda; class Insecta; order Hymenoptera; family Halictidae; genus Megalopta; species Megalopta genalis. The sequence goes on along the minus strand of NC_135014.1, from coordinate 1,368,608 downwards.
AGGTTGATGAAAACTCACCGGTTGAACACTAGTCCTTCGTCGTTCCATTTCACGATCTTCAAGACAAAAATCTGAATCTGAATCTATTTTTCTAATTGCATCATCCTATAACATTAGAAATTCGAATATTAAGATCATTGTTATCTGATTTTACATATTTAAAATTATACCTCTGTCATTTGCTGCGTTGTTGTAAGAATCCTGGATAAAGGTCCACAACATACAGGTAGCGTCTCCAGTAATGTAGGTCTGGAGTGAGTGAGGAGCGGCTTCATGTAGCGAGTATCAAAATCACCCCAGATTCTGGCAAGTAATGCTTTTTCATTAGGTTTCGCACTACTGCCTGGTAATGACCCATCCTGCATAGAATTATACTGTGAAAGGTGAAGGATACTTCGATTATCCATCCTGTATGATCATGATACTTTTTTCAAACGTAATTGAGTAAAAAATTATAATTATTAAAGAAGCTTTCAGAGGTATTTTATTTCTTTTTAAGTAATTTAAATTATATAACATTAATAGAAAGTTTAAAATATGCATAAGGCAATTTGACAAAACATTGATATTAATGAAATTTCTTGTGTAATGTAATATTTAGTGTTAGGTATTAATGAACATGCTTTATTGTTCGTCGTTATGTTCGTGTACCCTGTTAATTATTGTTGTATATGTTTCCTTAATAAATATAAATATGTATAAATATTTTGTACACTACTAATCATCAACATACAGAATGGATAACAAAAACGATACGAAAAAATATTTGAGCACATGCTGTTAACAAATGGAACCTCAATAAAAGAAAAAATTATAGTTTTAAATATATAAAGCAATTAAAAAATCGTTTAAATGTATGAATATAGCTAAACATGAAAATAACGTATGTAAATTTGTTAATACTATAATTTAGTAAATTGCTATTAAGCTGCTTTCAATAAATAAATAAAATGTTGCTTATAAAAACAAAAAATTAATTATTTTGATATTTTTTTAAGATGATTTACATCATTAGAAAAGTTTATCTGTAAGCATAAAGTGTTAAAGCACGCTAATAACATGAAATGCGTGTCTTTTTTATTTATATATACACCAATACTGATAATGTAATATTGTTAATAGTTACTGCAAACATTTTAATAAGATGAGATATCCTAGATTTATAGATTGAATCTCTTTAGCTTGTATATCTATCAACAGCAGAAAGCAACTCTTATAATACCAGTCATAATGCACAAAACTAGTAATTTATATTTTACGTAATTGCATAAGAAAATATGAAACATATGCTACAAACACAAATGTAAAATACTAATAATTTTGAGTACACAATTTTTTATATGACAATTGTTCCAGACCATGTACATAATAATACTCAATTCTTGAATTAATAAGAAAACATACCGAAGGACTTCGCTCCCTACGCATGTCCAGATCTCCAAAGCCACCTTCGCCTCCAGACTATTAAAATTAGCAAGTTAAAGTTCCTGTATTTACTAGATTAATTATGAAGCGTAATTATTTAGAATTAATAAAGCATTCTTACAAATGTCATTATAATGTAATAGACATGCTAGATTTCTCAAAAAGTTAAGTTCTAGTGCAAGCTATAATTTTAGTAGTTTTTGTGCATCAGTAACCCAATATTATATAAGTGTAACTATAAGAAAATAATGTTAGTGAATATAATCTTTGGAAACAGTCAATAAGTACAGAAATTATATCCCTAAACATTTTCAACCAGTTTCTATGTATAATATTAGAAATGCATGTTTGGAGACATTGGGCTAAAAAAGATGACAAAATAATAGCAATATCAGAATAATTTTGTTTAAAGCATCCATGCATGAATACCTTTGCATAAATTAAATAACAATATATGTATAAAATATAAATAAATGATCCAGAATTATTTACGTTCATTTTAACTTAACTTTATATGAATTTGCTATGATTAAAATCATTGTAAAGATGAAAGTAATAAATAATAAAATAAAAATAAAGAAAGAAGTACATCTTGCTGTAGACTGTACCAATATTAAAGTACAAAATCATATTTTTATATCTACAGAGATGCTTTCTGTTATAAAATATAAATTTTTGTGTAGAATATTCTAAAGATAATCTTATTAAAATTTTGCTATATCAGAAACTTGTATACATTTGTTCCTTCTCCTTCAGTGCCTAGAATTCTGATATGTTTATATAATATATTATAAACAAAAAGGGTGGCGTTAATTAATAACGTTACAAATAACATAGCTAAATGTTATACAATTACACATTGTATATAAGAAAGAACTGAAACTGAATTACTAAGGTCACCAAGAAAGTGCAGTTTTTTCAAACTAAGTATTAGCAGCACATAAGTTATCATACATTCTCATTTCAAGACTGTCACTAAATATTGCTCTCAATTTGTTTAAATTAATATTTTATTAAGAATAAAGTACCTAAAATACTTACACTACGCATTCCATTATGCGACAATCCTTCTATTTCTTCATCCACCCCGACTCTAAAATATGATTAGCTTGAATATAATCATTATGAGCAACTATTTATGTAGAATTAATTATTTGAATAATTATGTGAACTTACGGTATATTAAACCAACTTAAAAACTGAGTTGTTGCTCCACCTTGGAAAATGACTGTCAGAATTACAATTAAGCTTGTTGTTGTTAACATAGCCTGTCGAGCGTCCGATACGGTATTCCTGATGGCTAAAGCAAAACTCATAGCGCCTCTCAATCCAGCAAAAAATAACATGTGTTGGTAATTTAATGAAATTTTCGGCTTTCGTGCCAAGTTTAATATAAACGATAATGGATACACATTCGCTGCGCGTCCTAACAGTGCGCATAACTGTGAAAAACAAAGTTAAGGATTTATATCATAAAAATATTATAAAATGTTAGCTTAAAAATTAATGCTATCGTTCAAGGATACAAATCCTGTGAAAATGAATCCTGGATCAAAGTGGTGTTTTGGAAAGGTAAACATCGAGACACCAATATAACTGAATATAAAATTTTCAGCTAAAAAATTCAGAAGTTCGAACAGTTGTTTCGTTCTTTGACGAGAGTCGGGACTTAAATTGTTATAGGTATAATGTGCCTGACATATACCACAGAATAAAACAGCAACTACGCCTGTATAAAAATATTTTTTATAGTTATATTAGTTGAAAATGAGTTTCCTTGAAAAATTATTTGTTATACTGTTATTTCATGATTTACCTGTAAGATCGGATGCCTCCGCAATTAAAAAGGTACTATAAGACATTAAGACAAATAATGCGGATTCCAACAAAGGAAAATCTCTGACTCTAGTAAATTTAGTTAATAAAGCTGTAATACAGCCCATTGTGGCACCAATAAATAATGATAGACTGAATATACCAACGAAATCACCAAATGCTTGGAAAAAGGCTACAGTTTCAAATCCACCTGAACCAGATTGATAACGTTCTCCATAGTTCTGTATAGAACTGTAATAGCATATATATATATATATATACATATATATATACATACAGTAGAATTTAGTAATAACACTGATATGAGCATAATTATAAAAGATTTCAGCATTTCCTTATACATACCCACTGAGTACAATAGCAACTGCATCATTTAAAACACTTTCCCCAAATACTAAAGCATATAAATTTACATCTACATGTAAATCATTAAAAATAGAAATTATAGTTAGTGGATCTGTAGGAGATATTAATGCTCCAAAGTATAATGTATCCAAAAATGTGAACGAACTGGAAAGACGTGGTATTAATTGCACAAAGGCATACATCAAAGCTCTGAAAAAATAAAGAAAAATACAATGCATATCTGACTACATTCCAAGAAAAGTAAGAGATAAATTTAATCTAATTGACCTTTGGAGTTATCACAAGATAAGCCCATTATTAAAGCTTTTGTACGTCAAAAAAATATTTGTTTATTGTTAATTATCCTGCTACATTTATCATACATAATAAATACGTACCCTATGACAAATGCTGAAATTGTTGTTCCAATTAGAGCGTACATAAGAATTGCACCTAAATTTCTAAAGAAGTATTTCTGAAATAAAAGGATTGCAAAGCAAATTATATTGTATATTAATTAGTACAATATATACAAGAAATATATAATAAAACTACTCACTCGCTTTAAACTATAACCAGCATGAAAAATAATTGGAGGTAAAATAATATTGAAAAATATTTCAGGATCAAAGGTGGCCTGTAATAATCAAGTTATTTTTGAAAACATAAACACTAAGTTAACATATATTTTATAAATTACTCTACTATAATACCTTTAAATCAATTTCATTATCTTGCTTGTAAATTTCCCCCCTAAATGAGTAAGCGAATGTTTTATTTTTAATGGTGCCACCACCATTATCTTCTGGGAAACGTAACCACAACGTATCCGGAGGAACTGATTGGTTGTATTTACTACTGTTGTCTGGCACAACAGGCATATGGAGTATGGTGCTACTTGTTTTAAAGCCATAACGAATTATTGCCCCTATAATTAATCCTGAAAATCATATATTTGAAATTAACTGAAAATGTCATGTGATGTATTATCCAGAGTGTCAATTAATGACTTTCATTTGAACAAGTATGTATCCTTAGATATTTACATAACTGGAATTATCATTATATAATTTTCTTATAGTCTATGCATCAAAGTTATTCGATGCAATATGAAAAAATACATATGTATTATAATGATCAATGATTAATAATTGTGCAAAGTTTGCACAATTTGTAATATTGCAATGGAAAACAATGTTACAATCATTTTTTTCAAATGTTTGATAACAAAACTAAAGTATTTCTTTATATTTTGAATGTAAACTTTATGACTGATTGAAAACAAAAGATCCATTCTTGCTGTAATTACGAAATAAGATTTTTCATTGTTGTATACACTGATTTATTTTACACTCATACATTCTCAGTTATGTAAATATTATTCTTATCTATAGAAAATCAAAAAGAACTTTTCACTATATTTTTAACAACAATAAGTATTAGCATTAAACAGAACTACTTACCGTATGTATATGTATCTATGCAAGAAATAACTTCGTAATAGAAAATTTTATACGGCTACAATTGCGAACTAATAGAAAAACTTTCATAATATGTTTCTATTAATGATCCTATCCCGAAAAAATTATAACAGCAGACGACTTACCGTAAATGACAGCTAGACCAGTTTCATGGAGGAACCTAAGTCGACGATGCTTAAATGTCCATATTGTTAAAACAGTTAATATTAATAGAAATGTGTATAATAGAAGATTCAAACTATCAAGCCTATGTAACAACTGTGCTTTTGCATCTAATTCAATGTCTGTCGCGGCTCCGTTACACGATTCTAACACGATAATACACAAAATTATAAGGAGAAAAATTCGTGCACCACCTCTCACTGCCATCTTTACTTTACAACCATTTCCCAATGAAACTGTCAGTTCAGCAGTATGACCAACTGTGTTAATGAAGCAAATGATGCAATCGAAATGTAACGCTGCTAGATGGAACATCCAAACAAATACAGTATGTACACGTTCGTGCATACGTACATATGTGTATACAACAACATACATATAATAAAAAATATGCCTCTTGATGGTATAGAAAGAAAATACTAAAATACCATTTATCGTGAGAAGTGTTACGTTATTCTTGAGAAATTTTTATGTTTAATATGAATAGGATATGTAAAAGATATTGATCAATATATATGTCATGTATCAATTTATGACTTCAAATATGTAAGTGATAAATTCCATATTGAATAATACACGTGCTGCGCAGCTTAAACGGAATTCTACTTTGTACACATATATGTACATATGTATGTAAATACGTATTCAAAGTTCACGCGTTTTATTATAAAATGTGTGTTTATAAGTCCTTTTTATTAAATATTAAAGCAGTGAAAGTTTACATATATATGCATATTCGTTAAATATATAACTACGTGAACTCTTGGTTATCCTATTAATTACAAACATGCGAAGTATTATAAAATTATATCAAAGGGTATTAACAAAATATCCATTAAGGACTCAAGCCGTTCAAGCTGGTAAAACTATGCATATAAGACACATACTTCATTGTTACGCATATATTCATAGTTGATACTAATATTTATATTTTACAACGAACAGGTATATTGATGGCATTAGGAGATGAGATTGCACAAAACTTAATTGAACGTAAAACATTCAGAGAATTGGACTATATGCGTACAGTTCAATTTGCATGTATAGGTTTTTGTATTGCCGTGAGTAATTTTACTGTAAAAATACTATTATTCTAATGTTTTGTATTATTCTATAAAATTTTATGTTTCAAATCACATAATAGGGTCCAGCAACACGAACTTGGTATGGAATATTAGATAGATACATTGGTTCTAAGGGAGGTATTATAGTATTAAAGAAAGTATGCTGTGATCAACTACTATTTGCACCAACATTTATTTTTGTTTTATTATCTGTAATTGGTATTTTACAAGGAAACGATGTAGAACATCTAAAAGCTAAATTGCAAAATGAATATTCTGATATTTTAAGGAATAACTATAAGGTAATGTTTATAATTTTATTTTGTATGTATGTAATGGATCTATAATTACAACGTTTCTTTCAGGTGTGGCCTATGGTACAATTATGTAACTTTTATTTTGTACCCCTGCAATACCAAGTCTTAGTAGTACAATCAATAGCTCTGCTATGGAACACCTATATTTCCTATAAAACTAGTATAAAAAGGCAAGAATAAGAGTATTAAATAATTAAAACTTTTATGCATGCGTACGATATAGTTTATTTCTTGTAATATAAATATTCGTTCTCTTAAAATGTATACCTTAAAAATGCCACATAATGTAGTGATAAGTAACTATTTTTTCACAATAAGACAAACAATGACATTCATCATGAATGGTGTAGTAATAGTATTGTAAAAAAATAATGTATGACTATATATACATACAAACCATACAAAGTGACTGCTTTTCTTTTAATTTTTAAATACAAAGTATGACGAAAAAGTTCCAACATAATGATCATTAAGTAAAGTTACAGAACTGTACAATTTGTTGACAATGTAGCAATAAGAAACACGGATAATACATATCTAAATGCCACATTTCTACAACATAGAGTCAACTGTTCTGCAATTAACATATTCGCGAGATCAAACTCCAGCCAGTTTCTTTTGTTTCTCAAAATGAAAAACGATTAAGTAGATGCCACTTTGAGACGTCAAATATAGTCATTAAGAAAATGGCATAAAATTTACCACCTGTAAAAAGAGGCGGACTCATTGCATTTATGAAGGAAGATATTACTTCATAGAGTGCTCTCCCAAATCTATCTAAAACTACACTTTTGGAACTTTTTAATCACACCCTATGTAAACATCTTCACAAACAGTTGCATTTTAAAATGCTACAAAATAAATTTGTTCCTTGGAATGTAATTATTTACAAGTTTTTGAGTTATTGAATGTAAGTAACAAGCGTTAAGTATCCGTGTAAGAGTATTAATTATTCACACTAAGTATGCAAAATATTCGTAGTGTAATAAAATAAACTAAAATTTTATCCGAATTAATATAATCTACATAAGCGTATTAAATTATTAATGATTAATAGACAATGGAACCTTTTCCGCTTTTGCAACTGCTGCAGGTATAGTTTCATTCGTTTTAGACGATATACACGTCCCGTGTAGCTCTGGACATGATATCTCATTTGATACAATCTTCTGTATTTTCTTTAGTAAATCATAGTTAATACGTTGAGTTATTATAGAGTCGTTTCTACAATTAAATAACACAATAATTACGTAACAATCTAACAACAAACTTCACATTTTCTGTACGTTTATAAAATAATAGAAAAAATACTTGCTTGTATTCTGGATGTGAAACAACTTCCTTCCTCAACCATGCAGCAGTTGTTAACAATTCTCCAGAAGCTCTCTTTTGTATTAATTTCATATATGCTTGTATGGAACAGTGAGTGTCAACATCTACATCCATACTAGCCAAATATGAATTTACCAATGGTACTAAACCAGGAAACACGTCATCCTAAAAGACCAAGTATATAAATAAATGTTGTCCATTCAATAGAAAAGGACTACTTTACCTTTCCATTGATAATTTCATCAATGGTATATTCTGAACATTCTGGTTGACCATCGTCGTTTTTCGTGTCCGATGTGATATTTCGACGGAACCAAAATTTTTCTGTCTTGATTGCATCTCTCCTTTGTGCTCTAGCCATATTTTTATCAACTTTACTAATTGGTATCAACAAGTTTAATTTGTAACTTAAGATAACTCTCGTAAGAAGGACAATAAAACAAACTATTGCAGCGTTTTCGAAATCGGTAATTTGTGCCTCGCACGGTCGAAACTCAACGCGCCACCCTATAGAAGAATTTGGTGGAGGAGGCTTAAATCGCATTGTTTGCCAATTGGTAGATTGAATGTTCTGAAATTTCATATTTAATGTTTATTGAATGACGTAGGATTGATTAGTGGTATTAAATGATAATTACTTCAAAGTGATCAGTGTCTTCTTCATCATTTTGATATACTTTCTCAGAAAACAAGGATACAGTGTCTCTAATAAATAAATGGGCTATATGTTGTGCTAATAATCTGTCAATTCCATTATCCATCAGTTGTTTGTATATTTCGTGATCGTACATTAAAGGAACGTCATTATACTTTTCTCCTTGGTCGCTAAGATACGAGTCGATGGAATCGTATCTAGATTTACTAATTCTAAATTTGTTTTCCTTTAGAGGTTTCAAACCGCGTTCTTCCTGTGTTCTGCAGTCAACAGAACACGATATCACATTCCATCGACAATCTACATCGCTTATATATCCTCGATAAAGTGGGCTGGCAGCGGTTAGAGCCAACTGTTGAATATTAAATAAATGTTCTGTAACGTTTACGCGAAAGAATATGCTAACCACATAGTTGTGCAATTGAAAATAATACATTAATAACATGGTATAATACCTACCATTATTGGACATAAAGGTGTTAATTGATCATATAATGTTCTAGCTTCTTCTATATTGCAAGCCTGAAAAGTAAGCTGCAAACAACAGCACCCCATTCCAAATCCCATTGCATCCATATAAATATGATCTTCTTTTGCTGCATTACTAGATTCGCTTTCAGTCAAATTTCCAAAATCTTCTTTAAAAGGATTTGGAACATTTTTATCCTTATATACTGTAAACAAATATTTCGTTTTAAATGATGATTTTATTATACTTTAAAACATAAAAATAATAGATGCAAAGAATACAAACTAGGAATATTTATTGCCACTTTTTCTCCACGTCGTTGTCTTATATTTCTTGTTAATGTTTTGAATCGTGGATGACCTGGGTATATAGCATCATCTGGAAAGAATAAACTTCTTGATACACCAGAACTTGGAGTTGGTTGTGTCGGAGGGTCTGTGAAATCAGGAGCTCCTGATCTGCAAAAGAAAATATAAATAGTTAAATTGCTACCTATTATTTACTGTCTAACAATATAACTCCTTGACGCACCTTGGGAAATTAGTTAAAGACATTAGAACTTCGTTAGGTTTAAGTAATTTCGAAGCTTCTTGTCTTCTATATCTCATGTTAGCTTCAACAACATTAAAATGAAATAGTAGTCCACCATATGGTTTCCCTGGTGTTCCTTCTACCATATAAGCACCATACTCAGGTCTCCATAAAGACTTAATATTACTGTAAAAGAAATGTATATTAGAGAAATATGTATCTACTGATATTACATATTTAAAAGTATCTTATAGTTATAATTATTTTAGATAAAATTTACATTATCATAATATCTTCTTATTAATATTTATAGTTTTAATTTTTTACTCAAAGAATAGAATAAAAACACTTACTCTGGATCATTGTATTCTTTCTCATTTAAAGTTTTCAATATTTCCTCTGCTCTTAAACTGAGTTTAGCAGTTTTTGCCTCATCATCAAATTTAATGAGCATATATTCCACCTATATGAAAGAAATGATCATAAGTACAATAAAAAATATTAGTTTTAAGTGTTTTCTGTTTAGATGAGAAGTAATTTAGAGAATTTTTTAATAACCTTGACAATTATAAATATCTAATAAATATCAAACTTAGATAGTAACCTAACTAAAAGTGTTGACTCATGTATCAGCAAACATTGAAGTATAATTGAAAAACAACAAGGTCATAACAATTGTAGCCTATAAACTACAATTGCTGATAACATTCATTGATTAATTCAATCAATACCATGAAATAATGGGTTGATATCACAAAGTAATGAAAAGAATGTTTATACAGACATAATCAATACATAAATCAATAATTATTGATACGAAGTATAAATAAATGCAGCTGTATAAAATGACTTTCCCTCTATTACGCTACAATAATAAAACTGCAATATTTTGACCATGGAAAAGTTATGTTTTATATGTAAACATTCATTGTTTATTTCACCATTATTTTAAGATTTGATTCAAAACGCACGCACTAAATAATATTGTATGACTTTCACTCATGATACTGATTGCGAGAAATATAGTTTGCAATACATTTCATAATGTGTACATAGTTATATACAAAAACTGTAATATGACATGTACGAAAACAAGTTTTGAAGCAAGCATGAATAAGAAAAATCGGCAAATGTATATTACCTCATCGCCCCATTTCAGCACATCACCTTGACGATCTCTGAGTCTTTTATACAAGTTAATAAATTGAATAATCCCATGTTTTCGTACATGATCGCCAAGATTTTTTGTTTCTTCCCAGCTTAAAGGATTTCCTTCAGAGAGTAAACCCATATTTGTATAGGTTAGCCAGTATAGTCTTCCAAATCTTTATGCTTGAAACAAAATTTTCTACAAAATCGGCACACTCTGAGTTATGCTAAGGTACACCGAGGCAGAATGTTACTTGTGTTTAAGAAATCACCCAGATATTTCACAGTGAAATGAAACATAGCACTACCGACGCTTTATATACATATCAACCAATACCAACTAGGCGCACTTCTACGAACTATTCTGTTACTTTCAATGGTGTATAAATACAAGGTAACCATACCTCCTACTATCACGTTGTGACGATACATTTATTCCGAGATATCAATTTGAAAGATTAATAGTCATCTGGTGTGACAACCTGAAGCAATCAGTTAGTCATATCTTATGATAGTCACAATGTTTGGTTTCCTTTTTGAACTTCCGATTTCACTGAGAGTATTTCTATTTTATCAATTTAATAACAAATGTAAGCAATGTTCATGTGTTATTATCGACTTAAAAAATCTAAATTTTGTACATTTTTGTGGCATTGATTGACTTATCAGATTAAATTGTAGAAGTTTATCTAATCTGTATAAATTATCTGTGAAATAGCAACTCACTACATATTATGACACAACATTAAATCATTGAAGTGGAAAATTGTGCAATAGGACAAGACACCTGAGGAGGATTAAATTTGTTTACCACAGATATTATAAAAATTGTTTTATTACAAGTAGTAGTAGTAGCAGTAGTAGTTCCATGTTTTTTTAAGATCCAGTTTATAAAAACATGACTTGATTATGATCATGTGTTATCATATTGACTCTTGTATATATATGTATAAATACAAGTAATTTTTTAATCAAACAAAGCGAATCCCATGTCTTCATCTTCGGATTCTGAATCTTCTTTCTTTTCTTCCTTCTTTTCAGCGGCTGGTGCTTCCGCGGCAGCAGCAACTGGTGCGGTAGTAACCGCAGCCGAAGCGAATTTGCTTGGATCCTACAAAAATATTATTGTTATTTTACACGTGTAAAAATAACTTGCATTATTTATAATTTTTATGCCAGATATCAGACTATAGATTTTATCAACATAAATTTCTGAAGTGTCAGCGGGTTCTGCTATTTCTAGCTCTGACACCGTGCACAGAAATTTAAGACGCTAATTGTTATAATCACGTTGTACAGGATGACATACATATGTATTTTAATATAATCACGCAATTATTTTCTCAACTACTCCTTATTGCAAAATACCTGTCTAGTTGTAAGTGTTTTTGAAACCTCAAGATTATTAAATCTCAATAATCTTGTTTTTTTTAAATGCAGCTATATATTTTTCTTGATATTATTTATATTTTCATTTAAAAAGACGAATTCATTGGTCTATAATGTTGGCCTTCCAAGATTATTTATGATTCTTTAAATTCTATCTTTGTTGAATGACTACAAGATAGTACTGTTTACTTATATGCAAACGTAATCTTAGCTACATATACGAGGAAAATCTTGCAACTATTCAGCTAAGGAAGAATTTGAAGAATCATAAATGACCTTGGAAGATCAGCAAATGATAGATAAAAAAATTCGTCTCGGAATGGCGTAGAGAAACCTGGCTAAATGAAAACATAATTCCATCAAAAAGATATAAAAGTCACCTTGAAATTTTGAAAACTGGTGGTTCTTTTAAGAAGCCTCCTTTGAAATAAAATTTTATTTGTAATAGAATTACGCGATTGTTGAACAATAAATATAAACGTACTTTGATGTACTCCTTGATTGTAGCAGCTTGAGCAAATTCAATTTCAGTTACAGCAGCAATAGCTAACAGATTCTTGAATCCATTGATGATGCTGTGTGGAGCACTTGCTACTGTAGGATAGCCAATAGCTAAACATACTGCTGCCAAATTTGCAACTCCACTCATGAATTTCTCGCGAAGATCTTCTGGTTTGATGTCCAGAATTTCGGGAGCAAAAATGGTACCAGAATCATAAACTTGTTCCACAATTAAACCATATGAGAAAGGAGAGATGTTCAACATGTTCAGAAGAGTAGCTTCTGATGCTCCTACTTTGTCACCTGGTTTCAAAATGTGTACATCATTCTAATAAAAAAAATAATGAAATATGTTTTAGATATGACAATAATAGTATCAAATTAATTCATGTAAATATACGATTGCATGGTTGAAGTATATTCTATACATACCACAATTTCAATGGTACCCTTGGAAATTTTAGTCGGGATGCTCAAAGCTTGGAAGAATGATGTTTTTTCAGGTCCAAGTCCAGTGTTTTGAGCAGGGATAATAACGCTTAGTGGTGCAATAGCACCTGCTCTAGCCGGGGCTCTGACCTTATTTTCCAAAAGTTTGTCTCTTACTTCAATTAAGTCCCCACGAGTGAAAACGAAGCCAACATTGCCACGAATATGTGACAGGAGTTTTTCTAATGCTGCATTACGTTCAATGTGGCCACGTATAGCCTTTCTCATCATTGTATTTTTTCCCATTAATACGACAGCATTCCCACGAAGAGACATACGAATTTGTTGCATTTGTTTAGAGCCAACATTATCAGCACCCACAATGAAACATTTAGGGTAGTCATCCAAAAGTTGCTATAAAAGAAGAATGTAATTGTTATAAAACAATAATGTAACAAAACAAGGATATTTTTCAAGTATAAAATACTTACAACAAGCTTGGTGAAGTAGTTTGACTTCCATGTTGCCTTGTCCTCCCTACCCATCTTGTGTGTGTAGAGATACCGAAGAATTTAAGAACTAAAAAAAGGAAAAAATTTGTTAGCACATACTTCAATACAATCGACACAATAATCATACGTAAAATGTTATCAGACTGCACACATGCGATTTCTAATCTTTTAAACCGCACACAGATGGGTCCAGCTATTTCTAGCTTCTGTGTGGCTTTCGGTTTATCAGACCTGTAATTTTATCATCATGTAATGTACTTGTTATGTTCTTCGTTCGAACACACAATCAATATATTACGGAATTCAACAATTTTCATACAATTTATAAATTATAAATTTTGCAATTTTTCTTTCTCATAAATGCATCGATAATTTTTAAAGCATAAATAAAAATTAATTGAGCTGTATACAACATATGTTAAATATTAGGTTGGCAACTAAGTAATTGCCGATTTCAGTTATAGATGTCTCTCACTCCCATTTTTATGATATCCGTAAATGTTGTATTATAAAATTATTATTATTATTATTATTGTTATTTTTTATTATCCGTGAATGGACAAATTGGATGCAGCGGTCAAGGAAAAGCGACCAGAATTGGTCGATCGTAAAGGTGTCATTTTCCAGCAGGACAATGCTAGGCCGCGCACGTCTTTGTCCACTCAGCAAAAATTGATGGATATTGGTTGGGAATTGATGTTACACCCACCATATAGCCCCGATCTCGCGCCATCGGATTACCACTTATTTCGATCCCTGGACAACTCTCTTCGTGGTAAAACTTTTAATGATGATGACGCTGTAAAATCTCACTTAACTCAGTTTTTGGTCGAAAAGGATCAGACTTTCTACGAGCGTGGAATTTTCAAGTTGTCAGAGAGGTGGCAAAAGGTCATCGAACAAAATGGAAAATACATTAGAGATTAAACTTCGTTCCAAGTAAAAAAAATTTTTTATTTCATTGAACAAATCGGCAATTACTTAGTTGCCAACCCAATACATATGTTATAAGATATGTGATGATCACATGGCAAGCTAACCTTATGAATGGTTTATTTTAAGTTTTATAAAAGAAATACCAAGAATATTTCGTGATTTTTCTCTTGTATTTATATATTGAGATATAGTTAATATTGTTAAGTGGTTATCGAATATAAAACATGAGTTTCTACCGGGTATTTGGGAAAAATGTTGGAATCAATTTTACTTACCGTGGCAACCTTTGTGGGTATAATGAAGAAGAAAGAGGAAGTCGTCTTCTTCATGACTCTAACGGCCATGTTACAGGAAATACGTCATCAAACCGCGAAATTTTCTGAATTTCAAAAAATAATTCATGTATTGTAAATTTCATCCACTTAATTAATGTTTTCAAATTAAATATAGATTATAACAAAATTATAAACAATTATTATAAGAAATAAATTATAATTCTATATATATATCTTGATTTGTACTTTGTATTTATTTGTTTTCATATTTAATTTATACATAAACTATTAGTACATTATAGAATACATTGTAATTGTGTGAAAACAGCATGATATGAAATAAGAAATAAAATATTTGTAAAATAGAAAAAAATTCATTGCTTGTACAATCGGTGAGAGATTTTATGCATTTGTGCAACTTGTGGAAGACAAAACTTCCTCAGTACATTTTTTTAATACATTGAGTGCAAAATCGATATCATTTTTATTTAGAAGTGTAGAAATACAAATTTTCAGACTAGGTCTGGGTAATTTTTTTTCTATTTGCAAGTACACAGGCATTATGATAGCTAAATTATTTTCAATACATCTCTTAGAGATCGCAGAGAGTAACGCCTCTTCTGTGATATGACTTAATCGTTGTTTCAAATAGATGTGTTTTACTGGCGAGCCTGGAAAGCTTGTACACTCTAACCATTGAATTTCCTGAAGTCCATTATTCATGGTTATACAATTTTCTTTTAGCAACTCAAACATTTGTGGATTATTTTTCATAATGTCGAGAGAAGTAATAGCAGCAGATGTTAAAAGTGGTGGTAGAGATGCTGAAAAACAATATCCAAGTCCAGATAAGCGTTGATGTTCAATAACAAATGATGTACCAACACAAAATCCACCAATGGATCCTATTGCCAACTCTAAAGATCCTAAAATTTATATAAACAATTTAAATAAGAATACATGAAGATATGTGTACATACAATGTATGTACATTTGGGGATACTCACCCATAATCATATCAATTTCACTTATGGGAATATTAAAATATTCTGTTACACCTTTCCCATGTGCACCAAGGGTACCAAATGATACCGACTCATCAATAAATATTCGTAATTTGTATTTCTTACAAAGTGCCAATAAATCTGGTAATGGGCAAATTTTTCCTGTGTTTGCATAAATACCTTCTATTATTAAAAAGCGTTTCACCTTGCTTGCTTTTATAGGATTTTGCTCATCAAGTTTTGCTTGTTTTTTTAATAAATCATGAAGATCATTGGCATCATTGTGTTTAAAATATTTAACATCGACTCTAGATGCATCTAGTCCTTTTTGTATGGCAAAATTTATGTTCTCATCTGCAAATATAAGATCTCTACGCTTACAATATGCTGCTATTGCAGACGCTATTGTACTAAATCCATATGAATATACTACAGCTTCTTCTGTGTCCGTGTAATTTGCTAAACGTTCTTCTAATTCAAGGTGCACATCTACAGTGCCATAAAATCCACGTGGACCGCAGGAACCAACTCCATATTTTCTTACCGCTGCCGTAGCTGCTTTTTCTATATCCTTGTTTTCTATAAAACCCAAATAATTATGTGTTCCTAGATTTAAACAATCTTTGCCATTGACTACTATTCTTTTGCCAACTCTTGATGTTACGCATCTTGGATTTAAAGACGGATGAGATGTTTGTGGATTGGTTATAAGCGGTTCAGGATTCCACTCTGCGAGTTTCTTCTGAACTTCCTCTTCTGTTGGCATTCTTTCATGTCTGTTGTACCGTCTCTTAGCAATAAACCAAATAAACCAAAATATCAGGAATGCTCCTATCAGTGTATGATACTGAGGTATCGTACTTAAAATGTCCCTCGATTCGATAAATATAAATTTTGTGCTCATTGTTTCGTTTATATGATATTCTTTGTACCCTGTTTCTAGTTTTTCGTAGATTAATAAAATCAATCACTTCATATATTATTATACACCTTTTGCTTCGACAATATTACACTAATACTTATATATGTATAACTTGTGCGATGCGTTCACATAAAATTTACGATGTTAAGAAGACATTTTATCTGTTTAAATTACATGGATTAGTAATATTAATCAAAAGAAAAGAAACATCACAAGGTACTACGAAACCTTGAACCTCATGATATCGAATATGTACTACTGAAGGAAATACTAGATAAACTCAGTTTAGCCTATGTAGTTCAGCCTAGTTACTGCAGTCACCTTTTTTCACCGCAGGGCCAGATGGCAGCACCTGTACATGAAATGTATGTGTAGATGAGTGCGAAATTCTCAAACTTTTAAAATACATATTTTCTTATGTTTAATTCTTAACCCTTTTAGTGCCGAACGACGATATACAATCGTCATTACATTACTTTCCCATTCTTCCCCTATACGCTGCGTTTTGAATTTCTTAAATATTATTCTTAGTTAGGCTTTTACGGGCTTTTTCCTAAACCATAGTAAATTCGTCAAATTCGCATAGACACCCGTTTTTCGTTCGGCACTAAAAGGGTTAAATTTATTTGGACTTCGCATTATACTAAATTTCATTTTAAACCTAGATATTAAATTGAAATTTTTAGAAATATTTGAAAGAATCAATTCGAGTCTATTTAATTATATAAAGTATAGTCAAGTTTATTGATCTATTAAATAGAAGAGAGAACTTTTCTCGTCTCGTAATCAGATTACTATAAATTTATAACCGATATTGATACGATACAGTACAATTTCATTTTGAATGCAATGCGCTCGAATGTAGGCGCATGTGCAGTAAAGGATTCTAAGCTCCCATAATAGCAAGAGTAGTACTTCCGGTATCCGGCAAACGCCCCAGTGTAGTAATGTTGTCAGACTGAATTCGTATTACTTGCGTATCGTGTTTGTTGTGTTATTGTCAAATCGATTGTCATAAGGTGACAGCATACATGGTGCTGAACTCCCGTAAGCCGTCATATTGGTGAGTGAGTAATCATATTCTGCACAATAGTGCAATAAAGCATACCACAGCCGCTAGGTACATATCAACTTTTCTGAAAACATTTCACTATTTATGCGTTCCCACAATTTGTATTATTTATACATTTATGTTCGATATCTATATATGCAAGGTGTGTGGTGTAGTTATTATGGGTCTTAAGATGTTGAGAAAGTAATTTACCAAAATGAAAAATATGAGGGAGCGTTCGTTTGGTTATGAACACAATTATACGTGTGCAGTTTGTGCTTCTTGCAACGTTTCAACTGTGAGTCATACTAGAGTGCACCTGACTCTTGACACCTGGTAATGTATCTTGATGTATTTGTAATTGTATCGTATAAACATATATGTACAATCTAATTAATAATAATAATAATAATAATAATAATAATTAAACGATCAAAATGTCTCTTTGCATCGCAACGAAGATTTTATATTTTCGTGTTTCCATGTTCTCAAATGATATTAAGCGTATGTATTGAGGGAAAACGTTCTTTTTTTCCGCGAAAAAAAGTGAATACATAAATTTAGTTAGGAAATATCAAGCGTACAATACAGATATCGAGAATTTCTAGATTATATTTGATGTTTTCAATTAGAAATCAATTCGTTTAATCGTTTAATAAATGAAATTTTCGTATAATTTGAAATTGAAAGAAACAACAAAATTCATAGGTCAGACTTTTTACTATTCAGTTGGTTATGTGATACGGTCCTGCGATCCTGATGCGAGATTAAAATGCCATCGTGAAAGCTGACGAAGTGAGTCCGTTATCATCACTCATCAGTTACACGTCGAATCCATCTGTCTTTTAATTTTGTATAGTTATTTTATTACGTCGATCAGTTCGAAACGTGTAGCTATTGATGCAAATAAAGTACATTTAAAATGTCTGAAGTTCATAAAGTTGTGGAGGATGATTTCCGAATGGTACCAGGTGCTTACAAAAGAGTGTTAAACATGTGGAAAAATCGTGAGTATAAAACGGTTTTTTTAGAGTTACATACTTTCGACAAATTTAGCGCAACAATTCCATAATCTGTAATATAAAATGTATATATAGTACAAATATTGGTATTTTGTCATTTACTTAATAATTGTTCCTTACAAGAACAAATAAATAATTTCGGTAAGATTTTACACACACACACGAAACAAAATAATATTATTCTATATGTTAGATGCTGCAGTTACTGGTTTTCACGTGTCTTTCTAGTGGTTGAAATTTCTTATTAGTGCATTAACATAAATTAGTGCAACGCGTTTATTATTCAAAATTATTTTCAGCAAATTAACCTCCACCAAGCATGCCATTTTTTTGTTATTATCAATAATCTATATCTCTTTTTACACATATATATATATACTTGACAAACTTTAGAAAAATTATCAATTATCGTACGTGCGCTGTACATATATGGTCTGAAAACTGATAAAGAACAATTGAATACAATCGCAAGCTAGCGGAAATAATATGAGTCACATTACGTGTGTATTTGTTCACGACTATTAAGAACTGTTATGACTAACGTTTAAAACTTTTAAAATTCTTGAATGTAATGTCACATTCTTGCTTGTAATACTGCGCTGTTAACTCATCCTGTTTTCTACTTATTGGTGTCAGTAATGATTTGCACAATGGCTCAGAAAGCGGTAATTTCTGGCGAAAATCCAATTTTTCAACCTCAACTTTACGATAACATTTTTTTAACGAATTAACAACCTTCCAGACATTCAAAAATTGCATACTTTTACCTTTTCGAATGATTTTTTGATCAGACATTATACCGTAAAGACAAAGTCATCAAATATTATCTTTAATTAATTATTTTAACTGTTTGTCAAATTTGACTTAAATTCATTATTGCAACTGATTTCTTTTTTCCTTTGATTGAATTTTTATCTTGTCCTTCGTGCACTAATTTACGATAAATAGTCAAATTATATATTAGAAGAATATTATTCTTTTCAGGGCCACTGTGCAACGACATGGAATTAGGTCACTTTGAATCGAGTCATTATTTGAATTTTTGACGATATCGTATTCTATACAGCAACGTTTAAAGGTGAACATTCGAGTGAGCCGTCGAGTTTATTTAACAACGACGGAAGAATGTTAGATCGAGGTTTATCAGTGTTGCGAGGAGAAGTCACATTTCGAGAGAGTCCTTTGTCCTTTGGTGCACGTGGCCCCCCTGCCTAAGAAACTTGCAACAATTTCGGGTCTCGACCACCCTGTGGCAGCACCGCAGTGTGCCGGTCGAAACCAGAAGCGGCAGAGCATTGCGCCGGTTACATCCAAAGTAGACTGTTTTTTGAGGACACAAAACTCCACCCTCGCGGGTCACGTAATTCAATTAAAATGTTCCGTTTGTACACGTAAGAGAAATTCACGGGTTCGCCGAGTGCCAATGATGTCCGAATAATTACAAGTGAAAACGTTCGTTCGTTGCGAACTACTTGAAGAAAAATTGTCTCTAATGACCGTGCGCATTTGTTCATAAGTCAACCGCAATTAACAATACATTGTTACTCGAGTGTGCGTAACCTCAATGCGCGCTGCGGAGAATTTGTTACGAGTGATCTGTTGAACGGTTGACCCCGCGCCGACGAGTACAACAATCAAACTGCAAAGATGTTAATTGACACGGTCGATTACATTGTTTACAATTATCGGCAGTGATTCGTAGGGTCTACGCGAGATTTCTCTGATAATCAGTTTATTTATTCGTTGAAATGCTTATTCGTTGTTGCACTGACACACATGTCTCCGTCGGGAACATTGAATGTGCATACTGAACGATATACGACGTGATATATACATATACATATTATATCTATGTACACATATATATACGAATGTTTGTCTATCAGCTCCCGACAAGTCATCGAGTCGTCAGTTTGCCCTGTTTGCGAGCACGAGAAACGTGGATACCGTATATAGTCACAGAGATGTATCATCCTGGTTAGAAAGGGCGTGTGTTTGCTTTCCGATGCGATATCCGTCTCTCGTCCGCGTTTTTCAATTGATCGTGATTAGAAACCGTTAAAAGGCGTAGTTGAAACGACAAAATACCGTTCGACGAGCAAACCCATGAAAGTGCAAAATTTACGATCCCTCTTTCGGTACAGATTTTCGTCGGACTAATCTCGAAAACATAAACCCCTGGGCGTAGGTTGAAATCGATCATCGCGCCATCAACAGAATTTCGCGGGGAAAACACGTCGCGGGGATCTCTTGGTTAGCCTATCGGGACCTATCGAAGGTGAACGCGATTTTGTTAATAAATAACGTTACGCTGTCAAATATTA
This sequence comes from Megalopta genalis, assembly GCF_051020955.1. Classification (NCBI taxonomy): domain Eukaryota; kingdom Metazoa; phylum Arthropoda; class Insecta; order Hymenoptera; family Halictidae; genus Megalopta; species Megalopta genalis. The sequence continues at coordinate 1,347,477 of NC_135014.1, read as the reverse complement.
TCAATGGTGTTGCCAGATCTGTTACTTCTATGGGATGGTTTTTAAAAGGAAAATAAATTTAATCGTTGAAACGAAGAAAACAAAGGAAAGCTGTGCGTGTACATGTTGCATTACAATTGTAGTATCGAGCGTAGTTTTGTTAATACACGATTTACCGATTAACAAATACATTTACATGTTGTTTACATTGGCCTAGTGGAAATAATAAGAGGCGTGTTGATTGCTAACGATATCATTGTTTCGTGCTGTTAATGGTAAGTTAGCGATTCGCCGACCGTAAACACATAAACCGGCTGTGAGTGAAAATGTAATTGAAGCACGTTTGTATATACCGAGCAATTTATAGTGCGTGATTCCCGTGGGAAATCCGGCTGAAATAAGAGTATTCGATCGTCGGAAGTTCCGCCGTCCGGAAAGGGCCGCCAAAACGCCGTGCTCGAATTCAAACGTGCGAGCAGCAGTTACGTATAGGCTGTGAGGAGTCAACCGGTGAACTCACCTTAAATATTAAAACATTGTTACCGTCTCGTCGTTATCGCTTCTAATATTCCGAGGAATCGTTCGTGAAAACGTCCGGTAAAAAGAAACGTCAACGGTGTTTACAAAAGGAATCGTAGTAAAGCGTTGTTTCGTTATAACCGTTGAATATGCTGCAACTGTTGACTTCGTGACGTAATACCGAATTTCTAATTGATATTTGCACACGTTACATTGTTATTATTATAGTTGTACACACGTTTCCGAGCTTGTATATCTCTTGTTGAATCGGACGTGCACTTCGAAGTACACTTCGATCAGCTTTTTTGACAAACGTAGTAGATTGATTCGTATCGACCCGAACTATCGATCGACGGTTGTCGCGATACACACGGGTGTCAATCGATACCGGCGAAACGACTAACGCGGGCGTGCATGGGCAAAGGTCTTGCCTCTCGAGGAGCCGAAGTTCGGTCGAAAGCGTTATATTGCTGATACGACGTGAATCTATAATCGATATCGACGATGTTTAAATGCTGTGTGTGCAACAAGACTCCGAAGAAGGAGAAGCTGGGCGGCGAGGCGGCAAAGCAAAGTCAGAAAGCGAGCGACCCGCAGATAGTTCCCGTCGATTCGACGACGATCGACGGTAACAGACAGATCGGAAGGAACGAAAAGTTGAACGGTGACGTGCAGAGATCGGAGAAAGTTTCCCCGTCGATGGAGAATTGTCCCGCGGAACTGGTCGACGATTTGACTGTCAAGAGTCCGTTGCCTTCCGGTAAACGCGACGAGGATTCTTCTCGATCGAGAAACGAATCGATAGTGGAATCGAACGGCAAGAATTGCGACGACGATATAGAAAATGAGGACGATCAAACGAAAGAGCATACGATAAGACGAGCAAGTGAAATCAAGGATGATAGTGGAAACGGAGAAGTAGACGCGAGTGACAATATAAGCATGAGCGGTGGTGTAGAGGGCGGGGGTGGCTTGATGGCGGTGATACTAAATTCCGGTGTTTCTAATACCGTGAAGACGAATCTTTACGATTCGTCCACCGCGTATATCGAGAGAACGATCGACGATGGACCGGAAGAGGAAGGTGACGATTCTGTATTCGAAGCTTGCCCGAACGATAACACCGCAAATAAGAAATCACCGCCAGGTACATTTTCACTTATGCAATGTTTACGGTCGGTTTTCATCAACTACTTTGGATATGCAATATTCTCTTGGTATTTTTTATCGTCCGTTTTACCTTTGACTGTTATATTATTTTCATTGGACTGCGTCGCATAGTCAGAGACTCGTCGGGAGGTCGTTAACCAGTTAGCTGTTCTCGACGAGTGCATTCATGAAGAAACGGCAATTTTTTTGTATTACGACGAGTAATACAAAAATGTAAAAATTTGCTGTTCAAATGGCAATTTTAGTGAAAATTAAAATATATCCGTAAATTATAGAATGTTTTGAATATTTGGAGGCCAAGACGAAATGAAACGGACAAATAAAAAGATTATTGTTATGAAAGTACTGTACATGGCGTCTGGGCTAGGTAGTGTACTTGTTATCGCTCGCTTTTTGCGACATATTTTAGGTACACAGTTTTTAAAGGTCGCAACAGCTAACTGGTTGTAAGCATAATTCACTTCGAAGTGAAATGGAATTCGTTGAAGTTTGTATTTTATTATAATATTTGCTAAAAAAAAGAAAAAAATACGTAAAAATCTGGAGTACGTTCATAAATTATTATTGCATATTTTATTTTTATTGAATCGATTTTCATCTTCATCGCCCCACTTTGGAATTCTCTTCTATCAGTCCTCCAAAGTGGCAATTTTTTCGATTTAACTTTTACCGTACCAGATCAAAGGATTTTTAATTACAAACAGTACAATTGTATTTAGTCTGTTGACCGGGGAAACACATTTCAGTACATTTTCTTTACGAATGTTACAACTAATCCGTTTCGCTCGCGGTTAAAGCAAAATTTCATCATTTAAACAGAAATGTTGTATATCCAAACAAACGTACTAACCAGAAAATGCTATGCCACGAGTCAGCGAGTAAACAGCGTCAGTCACTGTTCATGTTCTCATCAATCGGTGACAAAGGGAGCCGAGGGAATATCGGTAGATAGTGTGCCAACGCGCGGTGACAATAAAAAATAAACGACGTTGTATCGATTTTTAGCATGTATATGAACGCCTTTACAATTTCGTACAGAGTCAGCACGTCCTATAAGCGTTCTAGATATATTTTTGAATAACTAAGTGACTCGCTTCAGTGTATTGCTGAATCGATCATTGTCTGGCGGACGAGTTAACTCGTCTGGCGTGCTGCAGAAGCATTTTCCAGTTGGCTCGTATTCCCCTGTTAATAATAGGACATCGAAAGCTCTATCTGATCAAATGTCAATGTTAAGAGGTACGGTGCGGAGGTCTGTCAGTGCCTCGATGGCTGTCGGAAGAGGACGACGGCGAACACGATTCGGAAGAGTGCAGCGGAATGCAAGAACCACCCGCGACGCCGGTCGCTCGCGACGAGCTAGCCTTAAGGCGTCACAGATTCTTCTCCGATTTATTACAAGCCGCGCAAAATGCGTCCGAGCACAGAGTGAGGTTCGACCCCCTAGGACCGATGGTGCACACTGGTTAGGGTTCACCCTAAATCCATTTCTTACTTTGTATGATTTTTATTGATGCATTCTTCTTTGTAATTTCGAACGCGTTAAGTTCATTTACAATGCGTTGCATTTGTCTCTTATGATCTGTTTTATTTTTTTCTTTTTTTTTTTTTGAAGGAGACACCCGATAGATAGAGTCCACTCCGCTAATACGTGTTGCAAGTCTGAGGGAACAGAAGCCTAATTCGGGCGTTTTCTTAAAAAAAAAGAAAAGAAACAGATCATAATACTGTTAATACAGGGCGTCCCAAAAATGTCTCGCAATCCGAAAGTGGCGGGTTCCTCAGGTCATTTGAAGCAACTTTTTCCTTTACAAAAATTTTCTTCGAGGCACCGTTAACGAGTTATTAACGAAAAACAGTGATCAATGAGAGGCGAGCTCGGCTGGCGCGAGGCGACCGAGCCAATGAGCGGAACCGGGCTTCGCGCGCTGGTTGGCTGGGCCGCCTCGCGTCAGCCGTACTCGATTCTTATTGGTCACTGGTTTTTCGTTAATAACTCGTTAACGGTGCCTCGGAGAACATTTTCGTAAAGAAAGAAGTTGCTTCAAATGATCCGAGGAACCCGCCATTTCCGGATTGCGAAACATTTTTGGGACACCCTGTATAACATAATGTCATGAATTGTCCACGCGCGACAATACCTTTGCCTTTTTATCTTTGCTGTGGCGTATACTATGTGACACCAACCGGCGACTTATTATGGTGAACATCGCTGTAGAATTATAATCGTTCAATTATAATCTTGAAGTGGTCGTATTTTATTGCCGTTAGTTAAGTTCATTTTATAATGTGAAATTAGTGCTTTGACAACTCGAAATTATGGGAAGAATTATAAATGTGTGTACGTTAATATGTAGCAAAGCTGAGGTACCATAATGTGGATGAACTTTAGCCACAAGTTTAAAATACGGCGAACATAAATATCTTACAGACCATGGTAACTTTGAAATACGCATGATGTTATAATACGAGTACAATGTATAGCCGAGATGAAGGCGCATGTATGTACATACTATGTTGGGAAACGTGTTCTCCATTCTCAAGTTTTGACAGAAGCATTCGCGAGTATCAGAAGTTTTCAGGCTTTAACGCTTTGTCTCAAACTTAGTCATTCTATTTTTATCATTCGACCTATTTACCTTTCAATCGGTTGTAATGTTTAATGAACTTTATGTAGCGTGAAACACTATTTCCGAGCGAGGAATATACACAGTTGTGAAAACTGAACGACGTAATGATTTTTCTATTTATGACACATTCGTTCAATGTAATATTATAAATGCATTTTAAAAATATTCTTTTTGGAGAACTGAAAATATTAAAAATATTTGTTGTTTATTTGCACCGACGCATTTCTTTGTCGTTAAGCAATTGTTGGATTACCGTTAAAAATTCGCTGGACGAAATAGCGTCTGCCCACGCCGGGTATATAACACTGACGGTTGCGATTCAGTTTTCACAGATTTCCTAAGAATAGGCCGGCATATACACGCGTTGAATAACATTAGAATCGCGGTTTAGTTCTCCGCCAGCTTCCGAAAAGTCGAGTTGCCGCGGACCGCAACCGTGTCCTTTGTAAAAATAATTCTCGGTAAATCAGATAAATACTTAAACGGAGAGCGATTTTAACTTTGTCTTTTGTCGAGCTCCATAAATGTGGGAACAATTATTTCGGTTCATTATTGTTTCAAAGTCAATCACTTATCTCATCAGCTTACTAAATGAGAACGCTAAAATGTAGAATTATCGAATATCACATCAATTGTATTTGAACAAATATGTGCTAAAATATTTGTAGCACTTCGATAGAAACACAAATTTATTTCTATTACTCATGCTTGCAACATAATGATCTAATGGCTGTGGATGTTGGTCCAACTATTTATACACTCGTTCTATATTTAATATACATTTCATAAATGCGAACTACCTGGAATATATTCCTTTAGCTTAACAATAATTCTATATTATAGTTATCACTAGAATGCGATATTTTATGCAAAATAAACATTGCTTGCATCGATCGCAAGCAATGTAAGTATTTATTTCTTCGACATTTATTTCTATTCTTAGTCGTTCTATCGTGACAGTATCTTTAAATGTTCTCATTGTTTTTAACAAATGCATAAAATCCGCGATCTCGTTATTACCGAAGCATTAGATTATAATCTTGCAGATGATCATGTCATAGGATGTTGTGTTCTAATAAAATAATTATGTGATTTGTTCTTCAGTTTGACGAGTACTAAGAAATAAAATTTTCTTTCTTGTTTGCATGCATTTTTTTTTAACACTTCGCGAGATGTAAATAAGCTATGCCGTTATATAAAGATGATTTTTACAATCTTTTAATATTACTTTTATTGTTCTCCATATATTGATTCATTCAATTTGTGTTACATTAAAGGCTGCGACTCTAGTGATAAGGAAGATCATTTAGAAGAACTGGTAAATCGATTGGAAAGCGTAACCAAACGATTGGAAAACGTGCGACATCAACCGTTAGCTGAAACTCAAGATACTGCCGTTCAAACGAATACTCCTTCGCCGAGAAGGTCTAAACCAGTTGAGAACGGCACGTCGGTACAATCTGCCTCACCTGTTCAGTCACCTGCGAAATCAGCATCAAGAAAAATTGAAAGCATGTCGGTCGCTGGCTACGAAGATATTCTGGCTGGACCTGTGAGAGAATACTTGCAGTTGAGTAATAAAATTGGTGGAGATGTGGCGGCTCACAGTAAGCTTGTAGAGGCAGCATTTCAGTAAGTATTTTCGTATTGCACCGCAACATCGTTCCAAAGTTTGTATAGACGTGTATAATTTATCGTGTATATTTATCTTCTTCCTTGTAGAATTCAGCTCGACTTCATTCAAACCGCAGCAACTCGGCCGGCGCCAGCAAACCAGACAGAACAGGTTGATATCCTAGCGCGCACCGCCACGCAAATTGAACAGATACAAAGTTTCCGCGAGAAGAATAGAGCCTCTCCGTTCTTCAATCATTTGTCAGCAATTAGTGAAAGTATTCCAGCTCTAGGATGGGTTGTTGTGGCACCTGCCCCGGCACCTTACGTGAAGGAGATGAACAACGCCGGGCAATTTTATACCAATCGCGTTTTAAAAGACTGGAAAGAAAAGTAAGCCTTTTTTCTTTCACACGCGGTGATAAGAAATTCAATGTCTTATCATTATTTTTGGAAAATTTTATTTGTGTTTGTAAAGAAAGTTTCTCCTTTTTTTTGACAGAAAGTTCATTTAATCTTTCATATCCGCAGAGATAAAGTGCATGCAGAATGGTGCAAGGCTTGGGTACAAACGTTAAGCGATCTTCAGCAATACATAAAACAACATCACACAACAGGATTGGTGTGGGCAAAAAGTGGCTCTGCACCAGCAGGTATACCACCACCTCCACCGCCGTGCATGCCTCCTATTGGCGATGTGGCGCCCATCGGTGTCGGCGACGACAGAAGCGCCCTTTTCGCGGAAATCAATCAGGGAGAAGCTATTACGAAGAGTAAATATAACACCAGTGTTAGAATATTAATATTTTGGTTACGCGAATTAAACAAATTTACGTCTCTTATTTAAACAGATTTAAAGAAAGTAACTTCTGAAATGCAAACGCATAAAAACCCCTCGCTCAGAACCGGCCCAGCACCATTTAAGGCCCCGGTAGTCGGTAATGCCATGCCGTCGAAGATAGTACCACCTGCAAATGCACCAATTGACAAGCCACCAGTATTCACTAAAGACGGAAAGAAATGGCTCATAGTAAGTATTATTTATGAAATCGCTAGTTTTAGACTGGTGTCGTTATTAAACTATTATATTATGTATAGTTTCATTTGGATTGACGGTATATGTCATTTTCTATTGTAGGAGTATCATAAAGGAAATAAGGATTTGCTCGTTGAAAATGTGGAGATGAACAACGTCATCTACATGTTTCGATGTCAAGATAGTACTTTAGTTGTTAAAGGCAAAGTAAATTCTGTTGTGATGGACTCGTGCCGCAAATCATCTGTTGTTTTCGACTCTCTTGTGTCGAGCATCGAATTCGTCAACTGTCAGAGCGTTCAAATGCAGGTAAGTCTTTTTACTAGCATTACATGTTTTTGTTAAAAGTATAAAAACATATTTATTTCAAAATGTGCTCATATATACACAACATAATTACACAGAGTGGTTATCCTATATTAGATAATAAAAGGACAACATATAAAAAGTATGCCTGGGACCGTTATTTATGAATTTCATGGATATAGATATTAAATAATATTTTTCATCGACGGTCAGTTGGATTATTGTGATTCTGATACAAGTCTCTTGCAAATGGTTTGCAATTCACGTAGGTGTGCCATATTTGGTTCCTGATAGAGTATCTCAAGTAATGCTACGTATTCGTCGTTGTTCAATTCTTTGGGTACTCCGCATATTTGGAATTTACTTAACGCGCTTTCCGACGGTCTCGAAACATTTCCTAAATCCGTGATAGACGTGCTTGTATCGGTGACCGATGGTTTAGCGGTAACATCAATTTCTCTTTGCTCCACAGACAGAAAACATAACTGTTTCAATTTCTCGTTCGATAAACTATCTGTTAACGGTTCACTGTTCGCTTTTGAAGCGGTTAAATCAGCGGACAAATTCTGATTCAGCTCGTTACCATTTATGACCGAAGAAACAATAGTAAGAATTTTGTGCATTGCGCTTTGTTTCTTTTCGACTGTGCCTGTTGCGAGATCTTCGTCGTTCTTATTAGACTCAACGTCGATGGTTCCGTTTTGTTTATTCAACTCTTTGTCTTTAATATATTTTAAAAATTTGTTGGGATCTACTATCTTCGTTGCGTTATGATCATATTTTGTGAATATGTTGACGTAGATTACCATCTGTTCTTGCGCAGTGATCGTACTGTCGGTTTTTGTAATTGTATTTTCCGCTGCACGCAATGATCCGGTATCGTTTGCACTTTTTTCACACGCGTTCATTTCCTCGACGCATTGATCATTGATCTCCGATGTGCCTTCCAACTTTAAGCTTTCTTCAGTCGCATAATGGCTCTTGCTAGACAAATTATCCCTCCAGAACATTGTCATCGTTAATGGCCCTCTCACTGGACTTCTATGTCTTGACTCATTCTCTGTTTTACGCGCTGCTTCCAGTCTACTTTTTAAGATTGGTATACACGACCGCGAAGATGTCTTTGGTACCGGTGTCAACAACCTCGCGAGTCTTTTTAATTTCATTTTAGAGTCAAGCAATTGCGTACAATTCACACAGTTTGCATTATTCGATGACGCATTCGAGCGAAAACTTATTTGCGATTGAGATCTCTTTTTATCTAACTTAAAACTATGATCAGTATTATGTCTAGGCTCAGCAGACAAATTTCTAGCTTTTATCTGGGTTCGTGATGTACCATTATGATCTCTCGTACTGTGAACAATATTTATCGAATCAGATTTGAGATTTTTCGAATTTTGCGAAGCGACCGATTTCTTGAATATCTCAGACTTTACGGTATAGTTCTCTTGACTTTTTGACTTTATCATTGCATTAACATTTTTCATCTGTAGATTGTCTTTCGTAATTCGCGGTGAAACCTGACGCGAAGATACTGCTGATAAAGCTGTAGTTTGATCGACATGTGTCAGTTTTGCTTTATTTACAGATGAATTGGATTGCTCTTTATCATTGACATTTGCACTTGTTCTTCGTATCGATGTTTCATTGCACGTATTATCGTATGATATTGAAGTTTCATTGTTACAAGTTTTTTCCTTTTTTATCGTTTCCTCTGTTTTGTTAATTATCGACGTATTAATGTTACTGTCCATATCATTCTCGGACGATGTTTTACTTTTGTCATCTATATCTTCGTTAAAATCTGCTAATTTTTGTTCAACACAATGTTCGTTATTTGTAATTTTAACATAGGACTCTCTTTCCATTTTATTAATAGTATTAGCATCGTTCGATATGGAAATAAATAATAAATCAGCATTTTCAGTGTCGTTTGCGTTTTTCTCATGGTAGCGTACTTCGATATCTGCTTTTTCATTCTTTGATGTCGAGCGTAGATCGGTTTCCATATGTTTTGAGTTTGTATTGTTTAATTTTATAGCAGAACTTGAAGCATCATCCGTAAAATACATGCTGCTCTGTGGGGAAATGAGGTTGGAATATGATTTATACAGATCTGCCACATTAATTGTCTCTTTGTTATTTGAGGTTGCAACAGAACTCCGCATAACTGAATTATCTTTTCCGTTTTTCAATTTACTATTTTCATGGTAATGAACTTCTAAGCTTCTGTATTCTGCTGGAGTTGCGTCTTCATTGTACACGTCTCTGTTACAATGTTCCACTTCCACGTAATCGTATTTCTGAAGAGTAATGGTGTTCGTTGAAGCTCTTTGCGCGTTTTTCTCGTTAATGTAATGGTTAGTATAGCCGTCCTTGATAGTTGACCAATTTACATTTAATTCTTCTTCGTCCAATGATTTATTAGTGAGTGCTGTCGTAGACGGAGGCTCTGGAATGTTAGAATCGTTCGACTGATTTACACTCGATGAATCTTGCAGGTTCGTCTCCAAAGAATTTTCTTTGCTCTCAGAAGCTGACAATTCATACATTGTATCTGCGACGTTTATCACCATGTGCAGTTTCATCGTTTCATTTTCTGTCACCAATGTTTGTTCTATTAGAGAGCACGTGCCTGGGTGCCTTTTTAAACTCAAATTAGGACTAGATATTAAAATCTCGTTTTCTTCAATATATTTCTCATTCTGTGATGCGTTCAATGTTGTACTTACAAAGTTGCCTACATCTGTAAGAAATGCAACGTTTGCACGTTGGTCTGCAGTGTCCGAATCCAGAAAATTGCATTCTTCGTTTTTGTTCAAGCTAGAATTCTGTTCATTTATGAAGGAGTCGTTTAAGTTTTGTGAAAATATCTCTGTGCTGCTGTTGTTAATATCCACAAGCTCGTTTATGTTGCTCATACGTAAGAAGTTCGACTCGAAATCGTTCTCGTTATTTTCATTTTTCGTACAGTTTGCAAGTTTCGTATCTTCGTTCATTCCGTTGAACATACTCGAAGTATAACTTTGACATTTTTTACGTAAATTATCCGTTGCAATTTCTGCGGATTTAACAGATTTAATCTCATGACAACTTTTGTATTCCGATAATGATGCTTGATTAAGATTCATTTGATCATTTTCCTGCATTATGTTATTGATACTAAAGTATTCGGAGCCTGACCCAAGATTTTTATTCGACTCAACATTTTCCATATTTATACCTTGATCCGCAACTTGATTTTGTTGCCTAAAATTTCTTACATTATTGCTGAACGTTGAAGAACGAGCTAATTGTTTTCCTTGTTTTATGTTTAGAAACATGTAAGTTCGACTACCTCTGTCGGTGGAGCTGCTGATCGATTGTTCCTCCGATATGATATCCAATAGTTTCGATTGCAGATTATTGTCAACGTACGAGCATTTGCCACACTCTGACACATATTCTGCCTGCACATGTTTTTCATCTTCATCCATATAGCATATTTTTTCCAACTCTACACGTGTCAGCAGCGCTCTTTTGATTTGCAATGCCTCTTGAAGCAACACTGCCGTGGACTTATCATCGGATTCGCTCTCCTTGGACATCTCTGTGCGACTCGAGGTTGGCGAAGTTATTAGCAGGTCTTCATCAGTATCCATTGGTACAGTCTGTCTATCTAAATAACCAAGTGATCCTGTTTGCGTGTTTTCAACGTATACGTCTGGTAACGCGAAATTACCTGCCACGGCGATGTTCTCGTTATCGAAGAAGTCAGATGATATAGTGTAATATATCCTCTCCGGAATTTTGTCGTATCTGATCGAAGAGTATTCCCTTTTGTCAACCGAATACGACTTCTTCAAATTGTTCGAATAGTAAGTGCTGAGCACCTGGGAATAACTTCGAACAGACACGTCAGAACTTCTGCCTGTTTCGTCACTGTCATACTGTTCGGAACTGATGTAAACGGTTCTGTGTAGATCATCGAAGTGCTTTCCCGCGGCGGTATCGAATCTCACTCTGTTTTTGTTCTTCTCGTTCCAACCGTTATTGTCTGTTTCAATTGAAACGGCTTTGTTCATGACATCAGTACGAGCATTGTTCCAGCTGCTTTTACCGTCTCGTGGCTTGCCTGCTAGTCTCATCTCGGAATTCTGCATTTCGTAAGTTCGTAACACGTTGTGCAAACTCTCCAGTTTCTTCTTCACTTGATACAACGTCTCCTGGGACGTTTCTACGAATTTTTGGCGTTCACATGGTTGTGGGATCATCATGTGCGAAGATTGTCGAGGGAACATTTCGCTGCGAAACGTTATGTTCATCTTTGATGGCATCAAACAATTCTCCTTCAACCTCACGACCGGACAAACAGCATTGGACAGTTCCAAACAATTTTCCTTATACTGTTCCCTTGTTTTCTTTTCCGCAACAGCGGTTCTTTGTTCCGACGATGTCTCTTTGCCTGGATTCTCCCTCGATTTTTCACCCACGTCAGATGCACCTTCTGGTTGAGTACAGTTTTCTTGCTAAAATTGAAATGTCTATTTTTGGCTCGTTTGTGTCATTCGACGAGATTACCAAACAAATTAATTGTCAAAGAATTTTGCGGTTTTAGCATACGATGTGACATCTGTTATATTACATATTATTAGGCTATGTTTCTATATACAATGTTTTATTTTTATAGACTGCTTTCTGATCTCTATGGTCCAGTAGCTGACCCAGTTACCATGCAAAAAGAGAGCTTCTTTACCTGCGCATCCGGCCAGTCATTTTTCGTCAAGGACTCGTTACTGGTTTCCACAGAGCTGCAGACCAGACCAAGATATTTATTGCTCTCGTACAACTCTTTCAAGTATCGCTTGCACTCGTCCATAGTTCTCGTGAACCTTTTACAAGGCGCGGCTGTTTTCTCAGTTTTACGGGTTCTTAATTTGCTCGTTGATTTACTGTTTCGCTGGGAGATCGGATTCGGGACCGTGTTACTGTTCCGCGCTTGGAAATTTTCACTCTTCGACGCTCTGCGTCGTCTTCGACTTGTCGCCCTCTTAAGCTCGAAGGAATTTATCCTATGAAGAAAAACTAATTATGATCATGACATTGCACGCGCGTCAGCAATTCTGTAATGTCTGCAACTGTTATCAAAGTTTCTCTACGAGGGAGTACACTGTTCTCTTCCTTTAAACAATCTTTTTCCGGACCAACGTCGAGAAATTCGAATCGAATAAACAAACAATCGCAAAAATGTATTTACTGATCTCAGTCGCGTCGCTGGTTCGCAATAGAGTGTCTATGATGTAATACTGTACTAGAGATGTAATACTATACTAATTATTGTTCGCAAGTTTCCAAACGTGGTTTTAAGAACTATCTCGAACAGTGAGGAAGTTTGCGCTGTAATTGTACTTTTGGGAACCGTCGCTGTCGCTTTTCGATGATCTGCTGATGTGTTCTAGAACGTTGCGTCTTACGTAGGGATGAAGAGACTTCTTCTTCGCATCAAACAGCTCCGTCACATGATGTTCAGAGGGATAATAGCTTCCGTTTCGAAACGAAACGAACGACTTGTCCGTTCGGGGGCTGAAACAGTGATAACGATACTATCACTGTATTAATTAATATTGAACATTCGAAATGTTCGCGATACCTTAGCAACACGTGTTTTATCCAATCGGCGCGGTCGTTGGTGTTCGACAGGGTCAATCGAAGATTTTTCAAGTGTTTTTTGAAGCCTGGTTTTTGAATCTGGTGGGGCATAGGCCACGAGCCGTATTGCATTTTGTATGTTAGTATGCTGACTTTCAGTTCGAGATCTTCTATTTTGTATCCGATTTTGTTTAGGATCCTTTTATCATCCAGGAACTCGCTTAGCCGTTTAGTTTTCGAATGTATTACACGGAGCAACACGGTACAAACGAGGAACGTGCAAAATACCTTTGAACAAATCATACAGTTATTCTTCGTTTTCTGATTGGAGATTTAAAAACGATACAAAAATCACTATGAGAGATTTTTATCGTTAAAAATTTCTTCAAAAAATTTCCTTCTTTTTATGTATTATATTTATTTACGAATTATATTTATATATGATATTTATATTAAATATATATTATATTATAATATTTAATAATATATATTATATTATTAAATATATATAATATAGTAATATTATTATTATATTAAATATATATGATATTTTGTGCTTATGCATCATCTCATAGTCTGTTAATTTGATAACTAGATTCGCTTAACACTAACAAACGCGAACGATCAGAGAATGAACAGATAGACAAATCCGAAATAATTAGAACGATTGGTTTCAGCAATTGAACACGGTTGAAAGGAAAAAGACGCGTGTGCCTTTAGAATGATCCCTTGAGTGATGCAATCGACGACATCGGTTACGATCTCGCTCCAGACATAATTCGCGATTGCTTTCGGACATTCTTTCCAGTCGAGTTCGCAGACCATTTGCACCGGTTCCAGATTTCCACCTGGAATTCGAATTGGTTAATAAGTTTATAGACAGTTCGAAGTTGATTTTTCCAACACGTTTAAGGCTATAGTTCGAACAGAGAATAAGCAGATTGCAAATTATGCACCGATGCCTCGAGTCTTACCGAACTGCCACTGCATTCTGTCTGGAGATGGATAGGCCGGGACCATTAAGGTTTTAAGAGGTCATCGGTTCGTGCCTATTGTTATTATCCAGTCCAGGAGCCTGTACCTCGTGAAGCCATGAAAAATCGAAAGAAACCACGACCTGCAGTTGTTCGTCGATAGAAAACGAGAATTTATCGATATTACGTATAGGATGTATTTCGAAGAAGTATACCGTTATTTCTAGACCGGGGATTTTCAACTTGTCAAACAACCAATTAACCTTAATGCCAATTTAACCTCGAAAACAGAAATAAATTCCCATAGAATTCCTGCTTCTTCGAATTACTTCAAGAAGGTGGTCTGCTCATCTTATTCTTTCGTTCGAAAATATTCCAATTCGATGACACGTGACAATTTTGTCTTTCACTATTTTTCGGATTGATATCAATCGCATCGAAAGAGACACAGAGATTTTAAACAGAAACATTGTTTTTTTTCCAAAGGTCACAGTAGAGTTTTTACGATTAAAATGCGACGATTTGATTAACATATTGTTTCTCTTGTCGAATTGCAGGTATTGGGTAAGGTACCCACCATCTCCATCGACAAAACCGACGGTTGCCAGATGTACCTAAGCTCGGAATCGATGGATGTTGAATTAATCAGCAGCAAGTCGAGCGAGATGAATGTCATGGTGCCGAAAGGAAACGGCGATTACGTAAGACCGTTGCACGATAAATGCATCAGATAAATAATGCCTCAGACGAAACGTAATCCAGCTCGTTTACATATTTTTTTAAATTCATGATTGCAGGTCGAGTATCCCGTACCGGAGCAGTTCAAGACCACGGTCAGTCCGAAAGGTCTCAGCACGATCGCGGTCGACTCGCTTGGTTAAAGTCGTCTTACGGTTCAACATCATTCATAGCCTAAACTAACTATCCGTTTAAGAGTACGGCTCATTAGAGGTATCGTCTTCAGAGGATTCATCGATTTCTTATTTATTGCTTCTTCGAGTTAATTTAAGACGAATCAGAATAGGGGCGATGAATTAGCCAACGGAATAGACTCATCCGCGCGGTTAGGGTCGTCCCGTGTCCTGCGTTGGCAGACACGGCGTGTTCGATTAGACAATTTTTCACTACACAACGTTACACACACAGTCCCATCTCGTTCGATGCAATATCGCGTGCATTTTCGTGGAGATCATCGACTCCGGTTCAGGCGAAAATTGAAATATGAAGAAAGATAAAACGAAGGTCACTCCTCTAATAGAGAAACGATTGCACGAGGTTCAAACGATTACGCTCACGGAATTTGAATACGCGGGTAGTACCCGGATAATCTGCGACACGATATTTTGTAATATAGGATTAATTAGATCTCTAGCGGTTGTGATTCGTTCCATACGTGTAGATGGGATATCGGCATCCTCCACGAAACTGTTTTCGGTTCGCACGTCCGGTGCTGATTCATGGGGACAGTTTGTTGTAGGTCGGTTTAAGAGTATAAACAGGTATGGACAAAAGTTTTGCTACCTTCGGACCGCACTTTTATACATTTACACCGTTTTCTAACGTGATCGAACTTTTGCCCAAACCGGTCGTCAAGATGACTCGCCAAGGAATTGCCGCTCGACGTTGTTTATTTTCGGTTTTTCTTTTTAGCGGGTGATTAGAGCGAGTATCGCTCGGGCGCACCGGGAACATAGAATCGGAGATGATTTCGGAACCATTTCTGAAGCGTTCGGGCGATGTCATATCAATGGTTGGATATATCGTCTCTTGACTTTTGCAACAAAGACTGTTCATCACGATCGATCGAGGAGTTCCGTCAAAATTTTGACCCGTTGTCGAAAATTATAGTAATTAACTATACTAAGGGTACATCGCTTCGGTTCAGGAGTCTTCCGAGTTTACAAGTATCCGTGATCTACCGAATAGAATAATCGATTTTCGTTTTTCATTTAAACGAACGTTACTTAGTTGGCCAAGGTGGTCGTTCTCTTAACGAAAAAAAATCTTCGAAATTACGAATCCTCGCCAAAATAGCAAGAGCATATTATTTGCTACAATGATTGGATGAGAGCACGTGCCGAATGAAGATTGTTCTTCACATCTTCTCGATCACCTTGGCCAGTTAACCGGAACGTTATTCGCGGAAGGGCCGATTAACCCGAGAATCTTCGAGGTTTTCCGCATGCACGCTGCTCTATGCGCGTGAAATGATCAAAAATGATGGACGTGCAAAAGTCTGGATGGTCCACTTGGTTAAGGGGAGGAAAGCTATTGCGAACAATGATGGAGGGGTATGTTGTGAAACCTGAAAATTGAACATCAAAAAAAAGCGTGCTGTTTGAACGTGACGTAAATTACATTGTGATTTTTACCACTTGGTATATTGTGCTAATCGTAGGTATAATGTAATAACTAGCGCTCTACTTAAAAGCGGCACGATGATAATAGAGTAACGAGATCGTTTTAGGATTAACAATGGATTCAAAACAGTACGATCCTTCTTTAACGAATGGACTGCAAAGAGAGGGAATTCGAATGGTCCGACTTCATTTGTCTATTTTGTATGCTACTAAAAAACGTGTTTCGCGACGGAACGATGATTTATCGACTGATGTTCTTCACTCCAAAGGATCGTATTGTTCTTAACATGATAGACTTCTAACAGCTTTCATTTTTAATATCGATAGAGTATTGTATCGAGAATAATCAATATTTGTTTCCAAATATGATTTTCAGTGCTATTTCTAATTGTCCTAATAAAATGAAATGATATACCGTCTATAATAACGCCTGTATTGTTATTGCTCTTGAGAAACGCATCGACAACGTAACGTCGTCGATAGGCTGCGGAGTTTTATGCAAAATATAAATGAATGTGCATCGATTGCAATACAGAAGCTGCTTAGGCATTTACTCTATGGCTTAATAAATCAAATGAACTCGGAATAATGTTATGGTACTTTTAAAATAAATTCTTCGAACGATTTGACCGTTTTGCTTTTGGTCCACGCATTTTTTCTCGTAAACGTACGAAGTCCGCGCGGTGTTGTCATCTGGCTTTACATTTCATTTCGATGGATTCTTTTCAATGAAAACTATTAGATATATTAATCTCTCTTTAAAAATTCACTTGAACTATATTCTTTGGAATCTTTCGTATCTTTTATCGTTGAAGTATTCTTACAATTTTTACCGGGACGCTTCGAAAATCTCAATTTTATGATTTATAGAAACTCGTGCGAAACGCGAGAAATTGTTATTTTCTAAAAATTCTTATTTATTAGCATCAGGTTCTTTTTTACATAATACATTAGACACGATATATACATATTTCGTTTGTCGAACTTAAGGAAAAACTTAAATTGGTGATAGCACGATATACGTGGCCTAGAGATTCGGTTTCGCCTTAAACGAAGAATCCAAAGGCCAGGTTCGTCTGAAATATTTCTACGTCAAGTATTTCCGAGTCATCGCTGTGGCTCGGAAATACAATTCTACGCGACTGTTCGCGCCATCGTCGAACGAACAATGCTGCGAACTCTCGACCATCTGTCTGCTACTCGAACGCGTTAATATTAAGAATCAAATGCAGAGATAATTGCGCGGAGGAGTATAAATCAGTATCTGCGGTGTGTCGTTAATCATTGCTAATGTTTCGGCTACTCTCCGACGATTACCTTCACAGTTTGATTTCGATCTAGATATTGCACGTGCATTAATTCAACGAACATTTGATGCTACACGGAACTGTTCGCCGGTTGTAACATTCTTATCGTCGTATAAAAATATCGAATTCTACTTCTGTATACCCGCCAGCATTAACGCGTTCACTCGCGCCACTCTGTTCGGATACAATTCGTCGATGAACAAACAGTGAACGAAAGATAATGTTTTTTTCAATTAATACGAGCCCGCGCTGCACCGATTCACGGGGAAAACAGTTGTTGCATCTACTTTCGCTGCAAACTTCGACAGACCGTACAATCCGGTCGAAATCAAATTTAAATCTCCGAACTACGAGATTACATTAGTGGCAGCAAAATTTAATCTTCTTCAGTCTTTGCTCGCTAAAGATTAACAAGACAGTTACGCTCGTCGCTGCCGTCCGAGCATTCCAAGTAGCCGTTGCAGACCCGAGACTTCGGCAGACATTCGCCCAGAGGACATCGATGGCCTCTGCAGGACACCATCGTGGATCGGATGTCTTCCCTCGATATCGTGTGCTCGATCCAGGGAAGATAGTGATGAACCTTCGTGTAGACTCCCGGTCTTCCTGGCCTCGCGCAACCGTAGCCGTTCGAAGTGATACCTGATCAATTGAAACACGATAGTTTAATAATCCGTATCAAGCATGAAAGTAAATTTCGGTTCGATTACTGTTTTGTCGAGCCAGAGAATTTTTATTTTCCGTGAAGATCCGCAGTGATCTAGCGATTATAATCGTTAAACAATACTATGCATATTAGCACTGTTGCTATACATATTATATAATGCTATATTAAGCATATACGTAGTATATGCTTAACATATACTATGCTATTTCATTGAATTCTATGAAAGTATATTCCTATTCTAACCGTGAAGTGTGTACTTGTTGTCAGACCCCGAGCAAACCAACGGTCCACCGCTGTCTCCTAAACAAGCATCCCTTCCGCCATCCTTCAATCCAGCACAAAGCATACCGGACGTGATCCTGTACAAAGGAAGGAACAGTGTCTTCCTCCGACATTCCTCCGTCGATATCACCGGGAGCTGTACCTCTTGCAAGGTGTCCGCTGTTCAACAAGTAAGAATTTTCTTGTCAATTGAAAACAATATTTTCATTCGACGCTGTTTTTAACAATTCACTTTGACAATTAACAGAATGGTTCGCACTTATACAGACGATTAACTACACAGGGTGTCCTGAAAATGTCTCGCAAACCGGAAATGAAAAGTTCCTGGGATCATTTGAAGTAACTTTTTCCTTAGCGAAAATGCAACCCGCGGCTTCGTTTACGAATTATTAACGAAAAACACTGACCAATGAGAAGCGAGCTCGCCTAGCGCTTGGCGGCCGAGACAATGAGCGCACGAAGCCCACGTTCCGCTCATTGGCTCGGCGCTGCCTTGCGCCAGCATATCTCACCACTCATTGGTCATTCTTTTCCGTTAATAACTCGTAAACAAAGCCGTGGATTGCATTTTCGCCAAGGACAAACTTACTTCAAATTACCTCAGGAACCTGCCATTCTCGGACTGTGAGACATATTTGGGACACCCTGTATATCTGTTTGAATAAGAGATAAGATCTATTTTCTTTGTCTTTTTGTCTAATACGTTCTTTAATGAATGTTATTCCATCATAGAACGTGAACAATATTATTGTTGTTATAACGCGTGCATAATCGCGAATATTATAGAAATATTTTGCAGACAAATTTCTTTTTTCATTTGTTTAACACGTTCGTTCTTGACTCACGAAATATTCGTCCTATCTCGAACAGCTGGCCCCATCCAGTCACAGTGCACATGGTGCCGCTTTTCGGTTCCGCTTCAGGAAGGCATATCGGCCTCACATAGTCGCTGAAGATGACCGGTTTCTCGAGCCTCAGCATCGCTACATCGTTTATAAATCCGTTATCAATGTATTCGGGATGCAAAGATATGTAATCCAGCCGCAGGACCTGCTCGTACGGGCTCGGGAAGCTTCCTCTGCGGGTCGCTCCGATCCTCGCCACCCAATACTCGTCTTGAGCACTGGAACAAACAATTTCGTGCACTTCTCTCTTCTGCTATCTAGATCGTTCACGCTATTTATTCGACGCAAAACTACCCGTAGTCGTTCGAACTTGTGAAAAATAGTACAAAAGTAGCTTCGCTCTTTCGCTACGTTCTCCAACGAAAAGGATCTTCGAAAGGATTAAATTGTACAAATTACGCAATTGTACAAGCAGTAATCCTTTAACCTCAATTGTTTGGCACAATGTAGTTATCCTTTCGTTTTAAAAGATAATATATCTATATAATAATATATCTATATCTAGAATTATTGTTAATAGAGGATATGTATAATAACCTCTAATATCTAATAATGCCTAATAATACGTTCAGAGTATCAGTTCGAGTGTAATAATTATTTTATATCGTTACAGTTACGCGCGTTATCGTTACTATTCATCGAATAATATCCGGTGTTTTATATTTTATTTACTATATATAGATATACTAGAAGTTCTCTGTTAACCGAAACTTCGAGAACATTTCCGTATCCATTTTTATCGTGTAAATATTCCATTTCGCAGATTATCGAAACTTTTCATAGAAAACAAGATTAATCGACTTACTGGTAGAAGCAGTGTGCAGCGGATAAGATCCATCTATCGTTGATAAGCGCACCGCCGCATTGATAATCCCCCTCTTTGTACAGCGCCACCTGCCACGGCCAGCTTCCGGCGGATGAGCTACCACCGCCGACTATTCTGGAACGTCGGGAAACATTCGATCTATTTCAATCGTTGATCGTTTATCGATTCTGTCGTACTATTTCCTGCCTGATTGCAAGCCGTTCCAAGATCGATTTGTACAAGGAAAATCCAATTTTTGCAATTTACGAGGCTCTTCTATATTTTTGACGTCTACAAATTCATATCTAAAGCAACGTAAATCAATCTTAATCTTGCATTTCAAGATCTTCGTTGTTCTATAAGTAATGAATTTCTTTTTGCAATTAGGTATATTTTATATTTTTATGTTTTATTAAAATATTTGAATATATTCTATATTATTTAAAAAATATATATAATAGAACTATAGTAGAATCTCGATTAACCGAAACTTCGATCTCTGAATTCTTTATTATCGATCCAAGGCGATTTATATTCAAATCTAACAGTTCGGTTAATTAACCGTTCCATTATCTGAATATTCACGTTCCCCTGATCAGTTCGGGATTTTGGAATTGCACGATTCCAAAAATTTGCACAATTCGGATTTTTCAGAAAATCAGAAAAAGATCAGTCCAGGTCTGGAACGATAATTCGATCGATTACAATTTGACCCGCGCGTTCGTTAAAATTTTCTGCAACGAATGTGTATCCCGTTGTTAGCGAATCGTGGGAGGGCATCGTCCTCGAGCGCGGTTGTATACACAAATAGTTTTACAAATGTTCCAGCCGGTATATAATTATGAGAAACTGGTTCAGTGAGTATACCTGGCCTGCGACGGAGCTTGCGTTCTTATTCCGCACTCAAGGTTCTTGCACTTGACCCTGAGAATCTCGCCGCTCGGGCACTCGGAAGGTTTGAAAGTCAGGATCGTTTTATCCAGGGGTTTCTCGTTGTATGACAGAGTGTAATAGGGACGGCTCGATTCTGGATTTTCGTCCAGTACCTTCTCGACCGTCTCGAAATCTCTGTGAACCATGACAAGTATATTATACATACAATATCACCAATATAATATAAATATTATATATAATAATTATGATTAATAATAAATATAAATAAATCGATACTGTTCGACCAGTTTTGTGATCTCTTTATACAGGGTGTCCCAAAAATGTCTCGCAATCCGAAAGTGGCGGGTTCCTCGGATCATTTGAAGCAACTTTTTCCTTCACAAAAATTTTCTCCGAGGCACCGTTAACGAGTTATTAACGAAAAACAGCGACCAATGAGAGGCGAGCTCGGCTGACGCGAGACGACCGAGCCAATGAGCGGAACTGGGCTTCGTGCGCTGGTTGGCTGGGCCGCCTCGCATCGGCCGTACTCGATTCTTATTGGTCACTGGTTTTTCGTTAATAACTCGTTAACGATGCCTCGGAGAACATTTTTGTAAAGGAAGAAGTTGCTTCAAATGATCTGAGGAACCCGTCATTTCCGGATTGCGATAGATATAGTATAGATTTTTAGATTCATTTCTTCTTCCGTTCTTAAAGCGATTCTATTATCAATATTTTCGTTTCTACTTCAGTAATAAAAAACTTCTCGTGGCAGACATTCTTTCCGATGAACACGATCCTGCGGAAACCGTGATTCATGCGTGTTTTCGAGCGCGAAACGTTCCGGCCAGCTTTATTATTCAACGCATATTCCGCGGGAGGAGTACTTTCGTTCTTGGAATCGTGAAAAATGATAAATGCCGTTCGTCCTTGCGTATCAAGTAGGATCGGTCCCGAGTTACTCACTGATACGTAATCGCTTTGCAGACCGCTCTGCCGAGGTCCTCGATGCTCCAGCTGGCCTGTCTTCCTTGCAGAAGACCGTCCATCCCGCTCAGACACAGCTTCCCCCACTTTCCGTTCTTCCGTATGTTTATGTAACCCTTCTCGTTGTAGTTGTTGATCTCTTTCTTGAAGTTGACCACGGACGCCGACGATCCGTTCTTCTTCGGGTTCAAGTGGATCGAGTTGCCGTGAGCGAGAACGTCTTTCGCGTTCGCGGAGATCTCTCGGCCGGACACGAGGGTCGCGGCATTCGGATGATCGCGATTCTTGGCGGAAGTTTCTTTGGTCGTCGCGTCACCTTTCGAATTTATTATTCTCTCCGGTCGACCGTTGTGTTTCAGCGAGGCCAGCGTGCTCGACTCGGAGATCGAGGATTCGACGGCCTCCTGGTCGAAGATCGCCTCCTTGCCGGGGCCGGGCTCCGTTCGCGAGAAATTCTCGACGTAGTCGCTGGTCGTCGCGGCGCTCGCGTCGGTCGCGGTCCCGTCTTCGTAACTAAGCATCGCGTCGTCCTCGATCAACGCGGCGCACTTCTTCTCGTCCTCGCCCTCCGGACAGTCCGTGAAGCCGTTGCAGACCTTGTCCTGGTCGACGCAGCTGCGACTGTTGCCGCAAACGAATTGACCCTTCTCGCACCAATCTGGACAACGAACGATTAAATCGGTTTCGAACGGAAATCGCCGAACGGTCGATTTTCGACTCTCCGGGCCACGGTGGAATTAAGGTTATGTTACAAGGTTATGTCACCGATTTTGAAAATTCGTTTTCATTGTGATGTACACTCGAATGAACTGAATTTGACTTAGGATGTTTCGCATGCGAAAGAGTTCTAATGTCGAACACTATGATAAGCATTAACTTTCTAGTTTCGGTTTAATTAATTAAAATGCTTCGACTTTGCGGGAGTTTTAACGGTCGATTATTGGCGCTGAAGGTGTTAAAAATGTCCGATACTTTTTGATGCACGCTAATGCATGGTGGGACATTTTCAGACCCATAAAGTGGGTCAGAATAAATGAATGAAATTGGTTTCAGACCCATGCGCGTTCCCATGAATTTGTTGTGGGACTACTAGAGTCCCACTCTATATAATATTTATATATATATTTTTATATAATATATAATATATATATATATTTATATAATATATAATATATATATATTTATATTTATATATTATATTTACATATAATATTTAGAAGAATAATATTATATACTATAAATATATAATATTATATTAATATTATATATTATAAATATATAATATTATTATATATAATATTGGCCAGTGCCAATTATAAGACCATTATTAATATATATTATTATATATATAATAATATTATATTATAAATATATAATATTATATTATAAATATATAATATTTAGAATAATAATAATAATTATTATTATTATTCTTTTATGTTTTTATATTATGCGATACCTTTGCCAATAAAAGTATACCAATTTTGTTTTAATTTGACAGGCAATGAAATTTCTGTGCAGCATGGGTCCATCTTGTTATCTGAAATCCTGTGTGTCCTAACAATTGTAAACAATCCTGATTTTCTCCATAAATGCATTGATAACAGAATAATAACGGTATTAATAAATTCTATCTCTTTCTAGCTTGAGATCGGCAGACGTTCAATTACGTTTAAGAAAGAATTAATGATAGATACCGCAGTCGGTTTCGTCGGAGTAGTCCCAGCAGTCCGCGATTCCGTCGCAGATCTTCTGATGCAGTAGCTGCGCTTTCAGGAAGTCGGCGCACGTACAGTTGGCTTCGTCCTCCGAATTCGGACATTCGCCTAACATGTTGCATCTGCCGCTCGAGGGCAGGCATTTTCCGTCTCTGCATAGGAACCCGAGGCAATCGTCTACGAAAAACGAACACAAATTTCTTGAAACTGTTCCGTCACTGCTAAAAACAGCATCCGACAAACGAGCATACGATCGAACAGATCAACGCAGAGCAATCCATAGTAATCTATGCATTCGATGTCGGACATTTTTTTCATCGATGATAAATTAACGATGACCCTGAAGCGACCGATTTTTTTAGAAAAAACCTTGTACAACCGACAAGGTTATTATGTCCTCCTCGCGGTGTACCTCGGGTTGTTCTTATTCCGGTGTCGCATTGATCGTTTGAAGCGCTGTAACTTTGCAAGAAAAAATCGTGGCGGCTTGATTCGGCCCTCAAATTAAAGAGGAAAGTCCGAATTTTGTGACGTTGTAAGCGGCATGCCCGGAAAAAATTTGTCCAGGTTCATGGAGACCGTTAAACTTTGTACTCTATCGGTATCAAGAACGTTTCGTTAGATTTAGGATATTGTCGCGGGAATGCGTGATATTAAAAATTGGAATATGTTATTCTAAAGTAGAGGCTTCGAGCTTCAATTTAAGATAAGAGTCATAATTTTGCGATAGTTTTTAACGGAGTTACAGCCGTTCAAAGATCGACAACTTATCGACCAGAAATTAGCGATCCTTTAATTTAACTCTTGAGTAACATACATCCAAATAAAAAAACGTCGAAAAACCAGTCGACCAGAATACGTCGCCATAAAGTAGAGATTTCAAGCTTCAATATAAAAGAAACTTCACAATTTTACGACAGCTTCTAACGTAGTTACAGCAGTTCAAAGATGGACAACATATCGGTCAGAAATCAGAGCGTCAAAATTGAAAAATGTTCAAAAACCAGTCTTGCGATTACCAATTCCCCTGCTCTCCTCGGTAGTAGATATCATCTTGTCGGTGCGGTCCTCCATCTTGTTCAGGATCTTGGTGAATATCTCGACGCCGTCGCGGGTCATCGTGAACCCAGCGCTGGAGTTCATCAGGGTCTGATTACCGGTCGCGATGTCCGCGATTTCCTTCAGCTTGTCGAAATCGAACGGTCTCGCGTCCTGCTTCGCGTCCTGCTTCGTACTCGGCTGGTGGGGGAAGCTCGGGGCTGGCCTTGAACCGTTCTTGGCGCTCTTCGCGGGCACGTCGTCCGCGCCGACATCGGCGAGCTGCTTCAGCTTCTCCAGAAGATAGCCGCCCTCCTCGGTCGCCGCGATCTTCCTGTCGGAGGTCTGCGCGTCCGCGGCCGCCTTGGCCGGCTTGCTCGGCTCCTGGCTGCTCTCCGGCTCCTCCCTGAAGGACCGATTCTCCTCTCGGTCGTCCACGACGTAATCCTCCGGTATCGAGAACCGCGGAGTCGAGGTCTCCTCTTCGCTGTGCTCGGCAGCGGTCGCCAGCGGCGCGGAGGCGTTCGCGGCCAGCAGCTTCAGCAGGACGGGATCGTTGCCGATGTTCGAGGACACCTTGGTGCTGATCGAGGTCACGACCTCCACGATCTGCTCGATCCTCGCGTGCCCTCCGTGCCGGCGATCCGCTTCCAGATGCTCCCGCTCGCTCGACGAATGCCGCTTCGTGTTGTTCCGGTCGTAGCTCTGCACGCCGAAGAGCTGCTCCAGAAGGATCGCGTCCTCCGACGAGCTCCTATTCGTCGTTCTCTCCGCGACATTCGACAGCTTCTCCTTGACCATCAACGGCCTGGGCCTGACGGGCCTGCCGACGCCGGTGTTGCTCTTCGCGGGCGCCAACGTGACCAAGTTCTCCACCACGTACGCCTTCAGAGTGTCGTTGTAGACCTTCTTCCGCGTGTCCGCCGACCCTGAAGACTTCGTGCCGTTCGTCAGCCAAATGAGATCGTCATTGCCGTCGGGCGTCTTGTCTTCCAGGCCGCCGGTGTCCACGGTTTCCCCGGGCGTGTGCTTCAACGTGTCGATCTCGATGAACGTGGAGTTCCTCGAGATGCTCGGGGTCAGCCTGCCGGGCGGGGCTTTCGCGTCCTCCGCCTTCAGGATCAGCTTGTCTATGTTGTTGTAGGCCGGCTGGATCAGCTCCGAGTAGACCTCCGTGGTCCCCAGCCTCAGGAACTTGTCCTGGTCATCGATCAGCAGCTCCGGACCGCCGGACTCCGTCTGGCTCTCGCTCTCCGACAACAGCTCGACCTTCGCGTTCTTCCTGTTCACCTTCGCGCCGACCGTCTCCGTCTCGACGACGTCCTCCGGCGACGTCGCGCCGCCTCCGGCCGCCTTTATCCTCGAGTCGGTCGCGTTCGACCGGACAAGTTTTGTTGCAGACAAGCTCTCGTCGCTTATTATGCTATCCGTGACGCCGTTGGTCTTGTCCTCGACGTTCTTCTCGTGGTTGACCACCGACGCGATCTTGTCGACGGGTATCGTGTGCCTGAACGGCATCAGGGTGCCGGAGCTCTCGATCAGGCTGGGCCTCGGCACGGCGCCGTTCAGGTCCGGCGTTTTGTAGCTCGTGTAGACCGGCTCCTGCTTCTTCTTGTCCACCTTCCTGTCCTGCAGCCCGTCGCTCTGCTGCGCCACCGCCTGGATCTCCGAGAACCTGTTCCTCGGCTCCAAGTCGACGTCCCCGTCCACCACCGGCTCCGCGACCCCTATCCTCGACGCCGAGGTGGTCGACTCCAACGGCTGAGACGGCCGCTGCCACTTCGAGGTGCTGGTGCCGATCGTCGCCAACGCGTTCCCGTTCTCCTCCTGTCTCCTTTTGTTGTCCTTCGCCGATACGGCGTGCTTGGTTCCAGCGTTCGGTCCATTGTTCTTCGTGCCAGCGTTGGGCCCATTGTTCTTGGTGCCAGCGTTCGGCCCATTGTTCTTGGTCACAGCGTTCGGACCACTGTTCTTGGCTCCTCCGTTCGACCCATCGGAGTCGATGTAAGACATCGACGGCGACGGGACTCTCCAGCCGGTCTCGTTCTCGTTCGTGGACCGGTACGGTTTCGTGAACGAGGACTCGGACTTCTCGGCCTGCGGGGAAGTACGCAGCTTCAGGTTGTACGTCTCCGGCGGAAGTTGCCCCGAGACCTCGATCTCGGGCCGGTCCTCCGGCCCGAGCGCCGGCGCCGCGGTGAATATCTGGCCGTCCTCCATCAGCCCCGGGATCTTGTTCTTGAACTTGCCGTTCAACCGGAAGTTCACCGTCTCCTGCGGCTAGCAAGGGATGAGAGCGATATTGAGGTTAGCGATGATGTTCTATCGATTTCGATACCAGGGTATTTAATAAATAGCAGGTGTTTTAAAATTCGACCCTAATTCGCGCATAGATTGCACACAAGAATGGACGATTCGGGGAGAAGTGATGCGATTATTCGCGGTCTCGAGGCGTGTTTTTATTGTTACCGATTGTTAACGACTATCGAAACGAGCCGCGAGGCTCGAATAATAGCAATTAAATTATATAAATAATATAATAATAAATTATATATATAATATTATTATATATATATATATATATATAATAATATTTTATCTATCTTTTATCTTTTATTATATAATATTATTATATATATATAAATATAATATATTATATTTATAATATTATATATATATGCAATTATATATATTATAATAGTAGTACTAAGTACTACATCATAAAGGGACTGGGCTTTTAAAGCTTTTTTTTAATTTAATTATTACTTGGAATGAAAAGAAAAAATTACAAACCCTTGTTAGAAAGCTTTGTTGAAAATCCTTGTTAAAAACCCTCGTTACAGATAAAAAGGTTAAAAAACGAGAAATTTTTATTTTCTCGTTGTTCCAAGTATATAATAGCAAAATTAAAAAAGAAAGCATTTCAATCATCGTTCTATCCAGAAGATTAGATCCCTCTATCATTTAAAAAGAATTCAGCTCATTCGGCTCAGTTACAAAATAGTTATTCTGAAACGCGTTTTAAAAGGTGCGCGAACACTCTTGTGGGCCACTGTACGTCTTATATACAGGGTGTCCCGAAAATGTCTCGCAATCCGGAAATAGGAGATTCCTGAGATCATTTGAAGCGACTTTTTCCTTTGCGAAAATTTCCTCGGAAGCTTCGTTTACGAGTTATTAACGAAAAACACTGACCAATGAGAGACGAGTTCGGCTGGCGCGCGACGGCCCAGCCAACGAGTGCACGGAGCCCGGTTCCGCTCACTGGCTCGGCCGTCTCGCGCCGAATGATCTCGCTTCTGATTGGTCACTGTTTTTCGTCAATAACTCGTAAACGAAGCCGCGGATCGCATTTTCGCTAAGGAAAAAGTTGCTTCAAATGTCCTCAGGAATCCCCCACTTTCGGATTGCGAGACATTTTTGGTACACCCTGTATATCTATACAATTCAGTATCGTTACGAAGTTTGTTAACTGGTATCTACAGGTGTCGACGCGGTGTCGAACTCAGCGTTACCTGCGGCACGACCCTGTCGTGAGGGAAGTCCGTGTCCTCCGGGTCGAATCCCGGATTCCTCAAGTAGGTGTCGAACGCTTCCGGCGTCGTTCTCGTCGAGGAAACCGGCGGCGCCTCGCTCGCGACCTTGACGGCCGCCTCGGGGACGTGCCCGCCGGTGTTCGCGTTGCTGTAATTCACCTTGTAGTTCGTCCTGATCACGGTGTCCGGCAACAGCTTCAGCTCGGTGTTCACGTAGCCGGGAACGATCGGCTTCCACGGCGACGTCTCGAAGTCCGGCTTCCGGAAGTCCTTGAACATGTCGTCGGCCAGAGTCGTCGACGCCGTCGACGTCGGCACCACCCTCTTCGCCGGCTCCTCGGCCGTCGACGGACGTCTCTCCGCGTGACTCGTCTGATTCAGCTTCTCCTTGATCCTCAACGACGTGGTTTGCGCGCTTATCTGGCTCAGCTCGGTGGTCGTCGCGACCGACGACTTCGACAAGGGTTGATCCGGAGCCGGTGACGGTTCTTTCGTCGACCCTTTGATGCGCAGCTGCGTCCTCACGACCTCCTGCGACCCGTTCGACTTGCCCGGCGACGTCGCGTTCACTTTCGACACTTTGTACGTACCCTGGATCGTCGGTATGTTGCTGAAGTCGATCTCCGGCTCGCTCGACTCCGGCTTGCTCGGCTTCGGTTTTACCTTCGGACTCGTGATCAGGGAACTGTTCCTGCTCGGCCGGAACAGACCGTTCTTCGTGATCATCGCGTTCCTCTGCTGGGCTTGCCTCTGGTTGCCCGACGCGTCTGGATTTATTCCTGGAGCAGAGGAAATCGTTAGCCTTCGTCGAGCACTTATTTTCAAATATTTTGTATGTACATGCGGCAAAAGAGATAGTAAATTTGATCGAGGAGGAGAGAATAATTGACTAATTTTGCCGTAGAGAATAATTGAACAATTTTGCTCAAGAGAACAATTTAATATATTTTGTGAAAGAGAAAATAATTCAATAATTCTGCCGAAGAGAAAATAATTTCACAATCTTGCCGAAGAGAATAATTTTAATAATTTTGTCGAACAAAAATAATTGAATAATTTTGCCGTAGAGAATAATTGAACAATTTTGCTCAAGAGAACAATTTAATATATTTTGTGAAAGAGAAAATAATTCAGTAATTCTGCCGAAGAGAAAATAATTTCACAATCTTGTCGAAGAGAATAATTTTAATAATTTTGTCGAACAAAAATAATTGACTAATTTTGCCGTAGAGAATAATTGAACAATTTTGCTCAAGAGAACAATTTAATATATTTTGTGAAAGAGAAAATAATTCAATAATTCTGCCGAAAAGAAAATAATTTCACAATCTTGCCGAAGAGAATAATTTTAATAATTTTGTCGAACAAAAATAATTGAATAATTTTGCCGTAGAGA
This sequence comes from Megalopta genalis, assembly GCF_051020955.1. NCBI lineage: Eukaryota > Metazoa > Arthropoda > Insecta > Hymenoptera > Halictidae > Megalopta > Megalopta genalis. The sequence goes on along the minus strand of NC_135014.1, from coordinate 1,317,741 downwards.
ATAATTGAACAATTTTGCTCAAGAGAACAATTTAATATATTTTGTGAAAGAGAAAATAATTCAGTAATTCTGCCGAAGAGAAAATAATTTCACAATCTTGTCGAAGAGAATAATTTTAATAATTTTGTCGAACAAAAATAATTGACTAATTTTGCCGTAGAGAATAATTGAACAATTTTGCTCAAGAGAACAATTTAATATATTTTGTGAAAGAGAAAATAATTCAATAATTCTGCCGAAAAGAAAATAATTTCACAATCTTGCCGAAGAGAATAATTTTAATAATTTTGTCGAACAAAAATAATTGAATAATTTTGCCGTAGAGAATAATTGAACAATTTTGCTCAAGAGAACAATTTAATATATTTTGTGAAAGAGAAAATAATTCAGTAATTCTGCCGAAGAGAAAATAATTTCACAATCTTGTCGAAGAGAATAATTTTAATAATTTTGTCGAACAAAAATAATTGACTAATTTTGCCGTAGAGAATAATTGAACAATTTTGCTCAAGAGAACAATTTAATATATTTTGTGAAAGAGAAAATAATTCAATAATTCTGCCGAAAAGAAAATAATTTCACAATCTTGCCGAAGAGAATAATTTTAATAATTTTGTCGAACAAAAATAATTGAATAATTTTGCCGTAGAGAATAATTGAACAATTTTGCTCAAGAGAACAATTTAATATATTTTGTGAAAGAGAAAATAATTCAATAATTCTGCCGAAGAGAAAATAATTTCATAATCTTACCGAAGAGAATAATTTTAATAATTTTGTCGAACAAAAATAATTGAATAATTTTGCCGTAGAGAATAATCGAACAATTTTGCCCAAGAGAACAATTAAATATATTTTACCGAAGAGAAAATAATGTCATAATTTCACCGAAGATAATAATTTCATAATCTTGCCGAAGAGAATAATTTTAGCAATTTCGTCGGAAGACAATAATTGACTAATTATGCCGAGGAGAATAATTGTAATAACTTTATCGGAAGAGGATAACTGTAATAATTTTGTACGAAGAAAATAATTGAATAATTTTGCCGTAGAGAAAATAATTTCATAATCACGCCGAAGAGAGAATAATTTCATAATTTTGCCGAGGAGAATAATTTCATAATCGCGCCGAGGAGAATAATTTCATAATCGCGCCGAGGAGAATAATTTAATAAATTTGCCGAAGAGGAATAATTGGTGTCGCGTTTCCTGCGCCTTTAAAACTGGTCTACGGGAACCCGCGGGCCGGAGGTAGCAGGCTCGGCGCGGATTTCTTTTGCTTATTACCGCGATTCGTTAGAAAAACGGATGTATCAATTTGAGCGAACGCAACCGATCGAACGTCCCGTAAAATATGACACGAGAGAGAGGAGCGGCAATCTCGGTGTTATTATCCTGTCAGAACGATACGTGCGGCATCTAACGGATACGCACTTTTTACCGATATGGTGGTGAGGTCCAGTTCCATGTCTTTGAACAAGGAGGACGTCGAGTACGTCTCTTTCGCGATAATGTCCTCGATCGTATCTTCGACGTTCGTGATCGATCGCGGTATCTTCCTCCTGTCCAGGTAGATCCTGAAGAACACTTTCAGCACGCCGCTCTCGAATTTGTCGATGATCGTCTTCTGATAAGCGCTGCCTAACACGCTCCTTCGAAACAGCAGCTCGAACTGAAAAATCACAATACGTACACGTACGTACAGGGTGTTCCAAAAATGTCTCGCAATCCGGAAATGGCGGGTTCCTCGGATCATTTGAAGCAACTCCTTTCTTTACAAAAATGTTCTCCGAGGCACCGTTAACGAGTTATTAACGAAAAACCAGTGACCAATAAGAATCGAGTACGGCCGACGCGAGGCGGCCCAGCCAACCAGCGCGCGAAGCCCGGTTCCGCTCATTGGCTCGGTCGCCTCGCGCCAGCCGAGCTCGCCTCTCATTGGTCACTGTTTTTCGTTGATAACTCGATAACGGTGCCTCGGAGAACATTTTTGTAAAGGAAAAAGTTGCTTCGAATGACCCGAGGAATCCGCCACTTACGGATTGCGAAACATTTTTGGGACGCCCTGTATAAACGCGTTGCATTCGTGTACGCGCGAAGAAGAACAGAGAACCGATTCACAAAGGCTTCCGACACTCACGATATTTTTGTATTTTCGCTCCTTCTCACGGAACACCATGCTCGTGTTCAGCTTCAGCATTGGGTTGTACTTCTCCCCCTTGGCCACCCTGAAGGTGCATGAGAACCCGACGATCGCTGAAATCATTCCAAACGTCTGCTGTTTCGACGATCGCTTTACAGTAAATTTTCCCTAACCGACGCTCAGATTGCGGGGAGAATTTATTTATTAGTTTAATAATTTCACATGAAAATGTTTCAATCTAAAATATTAACCTCTTAGCTGTGGATGATGTGTATGCACGTCACAAGGACCAAGGTAATATTTTACATCTTGTAACAAAAATACTTCTTCTACGATTTAGGTTAAAATATTCATAAATTTCGCACATTTTCCAACAATTGTAGAGCAACTTGCCGAAAGAAACTGCACCCAGTGTGATCGTTAAAAACGTATATAAAATTGATCTTAGAAATAGATCGATGCAGCTAAGTGGTTAAATAGTTAATTAAATTATAAGTGTTGAGTGGAAATATTGCGATCGATTAGTTTGTTTATACTAAACCCCACAGCTTTTTCTCTGTATTGCCATCTAGTGGGAAAAATACGCACAAAAAAGGAAAAAGTGACAAAAGAAAAAAATCAAAAGCCAGTAATTAATTCTAATGTTTATAAAATGACGTGTGGATATGAGAATTATCACGAAGATTCGCAATCATGATGTTTCCATCGTTCGATAAAACGATCAAAAGTGAATTGGTTAACCGTAGTTAACCAAGATCGATGTAAAAAATGTAGGAAAATGTTCTCTTACCATTTTTCGAGTCCGTTCGAAGAGCTGAAACAAAGGTTGATTTGGTATGAGTATTAAGACGCACACTCGTTAACCCCTTGACTATGGCAGACTTTGAGACGCACCGGCCATACATTACGGCAGGAATTAAGTTACGACGTACGCCGAGAACGGCGAACTTTGCGCGAACTCGCGAACTTTTCACATTTTCGTGAGAACACATTTCAATGATCAAAACACTGAATTTCACTACGTTGAAACAATATTATTTCTTTCTCTGAACCGAATTACTGTATACAGGGTGTCCCAAAAATGTCTCGGAATCCAAAAGTGGCGGGTTCCTCGGGTCATTCGAAGCAACTTTTTCCTTTACAAAAATGTTCTCCGAGGCACTGTTAACGAGTTATCAACGAAAAGCAGTGACCAATGAGAGGCGAGCTCGGCTGGCGCGAGGCGACCGAGCCAATGAGTTTCGCGCGCTGGTTGGCTGGGCCGCCTCGCGCCGGCCGTACTCGATTCTTATTGGTCACTGTTTTTCGTTAATAACTCGTTAACGGTGCCTCGGAGAACATTTTTGTAAAGGAAGAAGTTGCTTCAAATGGTCCGAGGAACCCGCCATTTCCGGATTGCGAGACATTTTTTGGACACCCTGTGTATTACACATTTAATATCAATGTAAAACATCTTTCTCGTCTAACTGAGATAAGATCTATCGGAATGAATATCGATAAAATTTCTAGAGCGCCCATAGGCGCCCTCCGTGTCGGAAAATCAAACTATTATACGTCGTGCGCTTATAGCGCCCTGCGTTGGGCGCCCTCAGCGTCACAAACGCAAAATTTCTAAGCGCCCGCAGTAGCCGAGAGGTTAATAGCCGATTCGGCCAACAGAATTATGTACAAAGCGGTTACGTACCTCCCATCCATAACGCGAGGCCAGCGATCGCGAACACTGCAATTAATACTAGCATCGCGGAGATAATTAACATTGCACTGCCCACTTTCCACGTGGTGCTGCCTCTTTGTTTCTTCGACTGGTGCGGCGAGACCCTCGACCATGTTGACCGCGGCGGTAAGTAATAATCATTCTGCAATCAGACATCAAAGGAGGCACCTATCAGATTCGTATACGTACAGTCGGCCACGAAAGTGCTCGCACGCTTTTCAAAACGCGGTAACTCTTCCCAAAGTGGACCGAACGCGCAGACTTCGTTAAATTTTTTTTCGGGGATGCCGTTCGCAGCGGAATAAAGTTCGATTCTTCCTCTGCAATTTCGAAAAAAAAGAAACTCGGCTGCGATTTTTTTTCGCGAAGTTACAACCCTTTGAAGCGACCCATGCACGTTTGTCGATAATTATTCGTGCGATCGAATCTAAATGAAATTTATTTCGCGCATACCTTATAATATGATTCAACTTCGATTGACGATAACTTCACGAAAAATCATCGTAGGACGATGACGCTTCTCTTAAATTACAGCTCGAAACCTCTACTTTCAAACACCCTTTCCCGATTTTAAGTTTGACGCACCCGCGTCACTGTAACCATTTAAACGCGAGGCCACGTTCGTCGCATCGAAAATTGCCAAGTTCGACAAAATGCACGGACTTCGTCAAATTTTTCCCGGGGATGCCATTCACGGGAGAATAAAGCTCGATCCTTCCTCTGTAATTTGAAAAAAACGAAACGAGGCGGCGATTTTTTCTCGCAAAGTTACAACACTTTGAAGCGATCCATGCATATTTGTCGATAACTCTGCCAAAAGTCGTCGTAAGCTAACGATGCAAGGGTTATTTCAAAGTCCTGTAACTTTGCGTTAAAAAGTCACAGCTCCGTTCCTTTTTTTTTCAATTAAAGAGAAAGAATCGAACATTATTCTCCTGTAAATGGCATTCTCGAGAAAAATTGTCCAAAGTCCGTGCACTTCGTCGAACTCGACAATTTTCAATATGGCAAACATAGCCTCCTATTTAAGTGGTTACAGTGGCGAGGGTGCGCCAAACATTAAGATCCAAAAACATTATTTTAAAGTAAAAGTTTCAAGCTATAATTTAAGAAAAAAATCATCATTCTACGATAATTTTTCGCGGAGTTGTCGTCGCACAAAGTCGGCCAATTTTTCCCCCAAATTTGTCCAGATGTAACTTTGTTTTCAGCAGTGCATCGACTAATTCTTGATTTTATTTTTGCAGTTCAACGAACGATTTGTACATCGATCGCATCGTTTGTTTCCGCGGGATCCTCGCGGAGGTCCGGCCGGCACCGAATTAATTCAGCCTCTTCGAGAAGGGTCAGGCCGTCGCTTCGATCAGCGACGCTGATTTATGCGATTCTCGTTGACAATGAGTCAGCCCGAGATCTGGTCAGCGTGCACCGAACGATAGCGATCTGCATTTGGGTCAGCGGCTCTTGATAACCGACACGAGAACTGTCCGTCTCATCTGCATAGATCCCGCGCGGCGGGATCGGTTTAGCCTAATCGGCCGATATGTTAATGGTTCCTTAGAAGTTTTAGCAGTCGGATGAAATTGCCGTCCGGCACAACGTTCGTCCTCGCGCGCCGCATTAACGGCCCGCCGATAAAAGCTGTCCGTCGGTTCTCGGTTCCCAGAAGAGAGTTTTCGTCGAAGGACCGTCGACCGGGCGCGCTTAGATCTCCGGCGACGTTTATTTAACACCATGACGTTCGGTGGCACCGCGTTGGTGCCATGCAAAACCTATCCGTTGTATGCCGATGGTAGCACTTCGGTGTCATTAAAAAAAAACAACTGAAATAACATTTGATCTACAGATTGTCCCAAAAATGTCCCGCAATCCGGAAATGGCGGGTTCCTCGGATCATTTGAAGAAACTTTTTCCTTTACAAAAATGTTCTCCGAAGCACCGTTAACGAGTTATCAACGATAAACCAGTGACCAATAAGAATCGAGTACGGCCGACGCGAGGCGGCTCAGCCAACCAGCGCGCGAAGCCCGGTTCCGCTCGTTGACTCGGTCGTCTCGCGCCAGCCGAGCTCGCCTCTCATTGGTCACTGTTTTTCGTTGATAACTCGTTAACGATGCCTCGGTGAACATTTTTGTAAAGGAAAAAGTTGCTTCGAATGACCCGAGGAATCCGCCACTTACGGATTGCGAGACATTTTTGAGACACCCTGTAGAGTAGACCGTCCGCGTCCGACTCTAACGTCGGGACAGCATCGCGGAAGGTGCAAAGGTTCCCGCGAGCCCCGGCCCCGTATGTCTGATAATAAGGCAAACATTCAGGTTTCTCCTGGCGGAGGCCTTTTCAGGGTTACGCGAAACGACTGTCGATACTGTCGACGATAATGGGGATTCTAACGGCGGGCTCTCTGCGTCTACGGCGAGCCGCCGCCGTCGCGCCGCCGCCGTCGCGCCGCGACGACGCGGCAAACCCTCGGCCTTCGACGGAAATTGCATAGTCGGACGGCTCTTTGTTGTTCGTTGTAACGATCTACGGATCGGCTGGATCCAATGGGAGGGAACCATTTAATGGGAAATGTCAACCCAACGTTTCAATGCTGACTAATGAATCATACTTGTGCGGCTAATTAACGCTTGTACGCTGCTCGAATATCCGTCGCGTCGCACGTCGGGTTCGGCTTTTATAGTATAAAAATTATTTTGACTTTTTTTTTTTTTTTAGTTATATAAAATTTAGTCTTGTGACTCGTACAATAATTAGACCTTTAACAATTTTTTATATCTAAGCTTTTGTAATATAAAAATTATCTTGGAACGTGATGTAACCGTTTTAGTTATATAGAATTTAGTCTTGTGACTCGTACAATAATTAGACTTTTAACAATGTTTTATATCTAAGCTTTTGTAATATAAAAATTATCTTGGAACGTGATGCAACCATTTTAGTTATATAGAATTTAGTCTTGTGACTCGTACAATAATTAGACTTTTAACAATGTTTTATATCTAAGCTTTTGTAATATAAAAATTATCTTGGAACGTGATGCAACCATTTTAGTTATATAGAATTTAGTCTTGTGACTCGTACAATAATTAGACCTTTAACAATGTTTTATATCTAAGCTTTTGTAATATAAAAATTATCTTGGAACGTGATGTAACCGTTTTAGTTATATAGAATTTAGTCTTGTGACTCGTACAATAATTAGACTTTTAACAATGTTTTATATCTAAGCTTTTGTAATATAAAAATTATCTTGGAACGTGATGTAACCATTTTAGTTATATAGAATTTAGTCTTGTGACTCGTACAATAATTAGACTTTTAACAATGTTTTATATCCAAGCTTTTGTAGTATAAAAATTATCTTGGAACATGATGTAACCATTTTTTTTTTTTGTTATATAATATTTAGTCTTGTGACTACAATATAATGAATACAATAATTAAACTTTAAACAATGTTTTATATCTCTAAGCTTTTATAATATAAAAATTATCTTGGAACGTGATGTAACCGTTTTAGCGGTGCCTCAGGGTCACCACTCGAGTGCAAAGGGTTAATCGTCAATAAGATAGAATACGATTGAAAATGGAGCACGAATATTCCGAAATTCTTCGCAGCTCCGCAGGCTTGTCGTGAACGCGTGAAATCGTCCCAAACGATATTTCCAATTAACCCCCAATTAATACTCCGGCGGCCCACCGAGGTAAGAACGGTGCGCGATAATTGATGATACCACACCTATGTTACTTTTGTTCCGAGATTTCGAGCCCGTCGACACTGTTTTCGACCGTATGATAGATCATTATTCCCGGCGGACTATAGGGCGACAGTAATGGAGCCGGGCCGCGCCTTTTCGAAGATATATTATAACCATCGGACGAGTTTTTCGTTTACGAACGGTTATTCCTTTCGGAGGTTCGAAGGTCGCCGAGCTTCTTTCGTTCGAAATGATGTATCGACGCGTTTCATAGAACCGCCGATCACGGATCAAGACTCGTCGAAACTTAACAGCGACCTTCGAATCCCTCTTTCGTCCGCGTTCTATTAGTTTTCGGATTCACAGATAATCATCTTCGATTGCGCAGACGGTGAACAAGAATATTACGCGTAGAAATCTTTGAAACGTTTAGAAGATTTGACGATAAGTTTATGGAACGACTGGTCACTTCTATAATTTAATTTGTTAATTTACGATCGTTCGTGTTGCAAAGATACATTTACGAGTTATTTGTTTTCGTTCGAAATCAGAATAAATTATAAACTAAATTATATAATTGTATAAATTATAAATTATATATAATAGTAAACTACAGTAGAGACTCCAACGAAGGGTTCCTGAGATCATTTGAAGTAACTTTTTCCTTAGCGAAAATGCGATCCCCGGCTTCGTTCACGAGTTATCGACGGAAAACGCTGACCAATGAGAGGCAAGCTCGGCCGGCGCGAGGCGGAACTGGACGAGCTCGTCTCTCATTGGTCACCCTTTGTTCGTTAATAACTCGCAGACGACAGCGCGGATTGCATTTTCGCCGAGGGAAAAGTTACTTCAAATCACCCCGTTTGTAAGTAACTTTTGGGGCAGCCTGTACCGATGCATCCTCGCCTAGCAGAGGACTCGAATGAAATTTAAAAATCACAAAAAATAATAATAATAAATAATAAGGTAATAATAAAATATTATTATATATATATATATATATTATATATATTATATAATATTATAATTTTATTACAATATATAATAATGTATTATAATATTATAATATTTAACATTATATATTATTATATTATAATATAATAATAATAATATAATAAAATAAATCACAAAAATAAATGTTCAGACGAGAGTGTCTCTACTGTAACATAAAACAGCTGCTTTTAGCGTTAATCCGTAAATTTACTGTAAATTTACTGTCAATCTAGCGTTAAATCTAGCTTCCAAACGTTCCGGATAACTGTAGAAAATTTCGATTCCCACGAGCGTTCGCAAGAAAAGAAAGAAAAAAAAGAAAACTGCGAGGTTCGTCGATCGAGAATAGCTGCGAGGTGGCAGCGGCGAAAAATCGCACGCGTGCGATTCGCTTAGTAAATACCGCAAGCGACCTTGCGTCCGGTGGCCTCAAAAGCTCGGAGCCAGAATGCTCGCGCGCGCGCGCTAGCGCGTCCCGTCAAATCGCCGCGATTCGCGATGGAGAACCGTGTCGAACGCGGTAATGTTGGCCGTCGCCGATAGAAGCGCGCATTCGGAACGCGCGATAGTACATAGAGATTCGATTATCCATGCCGATCGTTCGCCTGCGCCGCCGATAGAAATAATACCCGGGCGCCCCCCCCCCCTCCGCCGCACGGTCGCCGATCCGCTTCGAAAATTCTGCCGGCGTTTCTGTCTCGTCGTTTTTCGTCGTTCGGCGAGCTGCGTTCGGTACCTGCGCGCGCCGGTACCGTTATCAGTATTACTGTACGGGGACCGACTTTTATTGCGCGCTCGGATTATTGAATCGTCAAGCGACGCCGGTTATGTTGGTCAGCGAATCGGAGACAGGGCCGAGCCCCGCGGAAACGGAATGCGAACGTACGCGAATATCCCGAATGTAATCGATTTAGACGAATCTACCGGTTAACTGTGAACGATCGTACGATCGAGGACGTTCCTACTGGCTCGTAATTTCATAGTTCCGTAGCTGAGCATGGACGCCCCACATACTATACTTATGTTATGAAAATAATGAAAACTAATATTTTATAGTATGTAATCTTCTGAAAATTAATCTCATAACTTGATGATCTTCGGCTCAAATTAAAGCTTGAAATCTCTACTTTAAGATAGTCTCTCTGGATTTTAGGATCGTTGCACTCACATCATTGTAAACCTTGAAATGCGACGCCATGTTTTTCGTATTAAAGATTGCCAATCTCGACGAAATGTATGGACTGTGACAAATTTTTCTCGGGACTGCCGTTCACAGCGGAATAAAGTTCGATCCTTCCTCTTCAATTTAAAAAAAAAGGAACGGAGCTGCGATTTTTTAACGCGAAGTTACAGGACTTTGAAATAACCCTTGCATCGTTAGCTTACGACGACTTTTGGCAGAGTTATCGACAAGTATGCATGGGTCGCTGCAAAGTGTTGTAACTTTGCGAGAAAAAATCGCCGCTTCGTTTCGTTTTTTTCAAATTACAGAGGAAGGATCGAGCTTTATTCTCCCGTGAATGGCATCCCCGGGAAAAATTTGACGAAGTCCGTGCATTTTGTCGAACTTGGCAATTTTCGATGCGACGAACGTGGCCTCGCGTTTAAATGGTTCCAGCGGCGAGGGTGCAACGAAGTTAAAATCGAGAACCGGTGTCTTAAAATAGAAGCTTCGAACTTTAATTTGAAAGGAGGATCGTCAAGCTACGATAATTTTTCGCGAAGTTACAGCACTTCGAAGCGACCCATGCACATTCGTCGATAACTCTGCCAAAAGTCATCGTAGGGTGACGATGCAAGGGTCACTTAAAAGTCCTGTAACTCTGCGTAAAAAGGTCGCAGCCGCGTTCATTTTTTATTCAAATTAAAGCGGAAGGAACGAGCTTTATTCTCCCGTGAACGATATCGTAGGAAAAAATTTTCCAGAGCTCGTGCATTTCGTCGAACTTGGCAATTTTCGATGCGACAAACATGGCCTCGCGTTTAAATGGTTACAGTGACGCGGGTGCGTCGAACTTAAAATCGGGAAAGGGTGTTTGAAAGTAGAAGTTTCGAGCTGTAATTTAAGAAAAAAGTCATCGTCCTACGATGATTTTTCGCGGAGTTATCGTCGGACAAAGTTGCATCATTTTTAGCCATAATTCTTTTCAGCATTGTATCGCTCGCTTCTCTATCGATTTATTCCGATCTCCAATTTAACCGGTTCAGTTCAAAAGTCGTCGAGTCACCGTTAATTCACCCGGAGTCAATTTGACGCTGCTCTGAAAAAACTTAACATTTTATAGTATGCAATCTTCTGAAAATTAATCTCATGATTTTTTGTACGTTTAATATTTGATAATTTATGACACAAAAGTAAAAGCAATCGCAGTTTCAATTCGTTCATTGACTTTTGATATTCAGAAGTTTACGGAAACGTCGAGTCTTGTGAAATACTCATAACGACATCTGTGAGATTCGAAAGGCATTTATATTTTGGTAATTAATAATAAGCTATTCATTGCAGCGTTATTTTTAGACAAAGTAATCATTACTTCGATGAAAAATCGGCGTACACTGTTACCATCGTCTACCCTCAAATATTATTTAATAACACAGCATTTGTTTCTTTTAACAGTTTGTTTTCGTGTATTTTGTTTGTCACAGCTTTTTGTTGCGGCGCTTTACCGAACTACGCACCTTAACCTATACAGCGCAGTTCTCGATGAGCCGGTGCGAACACGTTCGATCGCAGAGTATTTATATATAACCTAATTTATAAAGTGCTACAGTGTGAGAATCTCTTGGAATTTCCTAGGAATTGTGACTGTGTATGTGTGTACATTTAATAGAAAATGGATTATGTCGCCTTGACACGCGGTGACCGGAACATCCGCGGTATGTGGCTCGCAGTGGTAGACACAACCAAAAATTTCGGCGAGGATGGAACAATTATAAAATCGTGAAACGATTTTATAATAATATAATAATAATTATTAAAGTATTATAACATATATATATATATATATATATATATATTAATAATAATAATAATAATAATAATAATAATAATATATATATATATATATTATAAAAATAATATAATACAATAATATAATATAAAAATAAAATAATAATATATATATTATATTATATTAAGTATTATAATAATTATTAAAGTAGAGATTTCGAGCTTTAATTTGAAGGGAAACTCGTCGTCCTACGATGATTTTTCGCGGAGTTATCTTCGGCGAAAGTCGGCCGATATTTATCGACAAATTTTTCTGTGCTGTCAATTTTGTCGAGCAGCGTGTGTACAGTCGCTCGCGAAAATATTCGGGCAACCTTTGAAACGGAACGACTTTTCCGACATCGGACCGAATAGTTCGAATTTCTTGGAGAGGTTAGACCGACTGGTCTGCGAGGCGACGTCGAAGCAACCGTTTGCAAAGATCGCGATTCGTTGGAATAAGAAAAAGGATGGAAGAAGCGTTATTTTCCAAAGAATAGACGGCAAATTGAAACGATCGTGTTCCCGCACTGTGTACGCCGCGAGAACGTGAAACGAGATTCTACGGTGGAATGATTGTCGGTGTCCTATGACGCTCGGGTTCGTTTATTATTCCAGCTCGTAAAATTCGAGCTCTTTTCGACTCGCCCTACGCGAATGGGAATTAGTAATAATAAAGCCGCGGCGTGCGGTCCCCGGGGTGGCAGCGCTCGGAGCCTTTGTGCGAATAAAGTATCAAAGGCGCCGAATTGCCTCGTTAACGACAATTCTCCATGGATCTGTTCCCTAACGGAAATCGCGGTTTTAAATATTCCTCGCGCGTCGCTATATCAAATCGTAAATGGCCGAGCTTCGGATCTTGTGTTCCGTTGATGGCCCGCGTAAATTGCTGGAACGAAAAAACGACGTGGATGTGTGCGCGCGCGCGCAAACATTAAAAATAATAATGTTAATAATATTAATATTGATAATAATAATATTAATAATAATAATGATAATAATAATATTGATAACAATAATATTAATAATAATAATATTGATAGTATTAAATATTGATAACAATAATATTAATAATAATAATAATAATAATAATGATGATGATGATGACTTTATTTATTAATGGGATGAACACTTTCTTACAATGAGAGAAAAAGAGAGAGAGAGAGAGAAAGAGAGAATAGCAATCACGCAAAGACAGATGAAGTACAATAACAAGAATGTCTTAGCGGCCCCGTAAAATATTCAAATAAATTACAAATGCGCTATTCTATTCGATTATTCTGCGATCAAATAACTCGAGAACATTTGTGAAGCTTATTTATGTTTAAAATATTTATTTCAGCTTAATATTTAAGCTTAAAATATTTATTTTAGCGCAATATTTAAGCTTAAAATATTGATTTTAGCGCAATATTTCAGCTTAAAATATTTATTTTAGCTTAATATTTAAGCTTAAAATATTGATTTTAGCTTAATATTTAAGCTTAAAATATTTATTTTAGCGCAATATTTAAACTTTTCTAATTTGCAAGTATATACAGCTATAATTCTTTATATACATAATTAATTGTCATTATTTATTATTATTATTAATTAGTATTTATTATTATTATTATCTTAACTCAAATTAATTGTTTCCCTTCGTTAAAGACGAAAGTACAGGATAAAATTCGATCAAATTGAACAAAATTTTTAAAATCCAAGAAAACGTATAGATTGAAAATGTTTCGTAGTATTTTTAATACGCACCAGTAACAAAGAATCACAGTCTTTTGTGAAATAATCGATGTTACGTTTGAAAAAAAGTTTATTCAATCCGTTTCTCTTCCGCGAAAATACGTTAAATAATTCGAAGGATATATATATGTATATGTATATGTATGTATACGTGCTCTTGGTTAAGATAAATAAAGGCAGCGGCCCCCGGCATTGAATACAGTTTCCTCGTGCTTTAATTTTTCTCATTTCTCCCTTGTTCGGCGATGCTAATGAGAAAACATGGCCGGCAATAAATCAAGGGACGCTGTAACGAATGGACCTTCGCGAAGTCGCGCGGACCTCCGAGTGATTCGAACCACTTGTTTCCCGCTAACTCTTTGTCTCGTAAATAGATCGTTCGTCATATTATACGGGCCCCGTTGCGATTCCCAATGCGCTTGGGTCAGACGACGCGATCGGGTGAAAGGGGACGCGAGTTTGTACGAAAATTAATCGGCGTATATATATTACATAATAATAATAAAAATATAATGTAATAATTAATATACAATATATTAATTATATTATTATATTATATTTTTATTATTATAAATACATATAATATAACATATATATATATAATGTAGTATAATAATAATTTATATAATAATAATGTAAACAAAAAAATATATATAATAATTAATGTACAATACATTAATAATATTATTATATTATATTTTTATTGTTATAAATATATATAATATAATATAATAATAATGTAAATAAAAATATGTATATAATAATTAATGTACAATATATTAATGATATTATAATATTATATTTTTGTTATTATTATTATATAATATATTATTATATCTATTATATATATAGTAGTAAAAATATAATAATGTAATATATATATATCTATCATAAAATCGGCGTTTAAAATAAAAATGATTTAATGTTTTATTCTGTTCCGGCTTGACATTCGTGACTCGGCTTAAACGACCGGTTAGGTTAAGTTCTCTTTAAACTCGATTATGGTGTACATATTTGATTATTCTCACGATTACTCAGAATGTTCGCCCACTGGAGAAGAGAACCTTGAAAAATAATGTTAAAACATTATTATCGTCTTTATTAAGAATTCGTACCTGCGAAAGTGATGCGTTGAAATGTGTTGTGATTTGTTAAAATATTTATCATCGTTGTGCTAATCGACGCGCGAATTCTGTGAATATTTATGTTGAGAAGTGTTCGAATGATTTTTAGTGGAATAATTTTTGAAATACAAATAACAAGATTAATTTCTATAAACACAAATAATAAAATTAACTTTTATGAACAGAAATAATAAAATTAATTTCTATAATTGTGCAAATAATAAAATTAATTTCTATAAACACAAAATAATGAAATTAACTTTTATGAACAGAAATAATAAAATTAATTTCTATAAACACAAAATAATAAAATTAACTTTTATGAACAGAAATCATAAAAATTAATTTCTATAATTGTGCAAATAATAAAATTAATTTCTATAAACACAGATAATAAAATTAACTTTTATGAACAGAAATAATAAAATTAATTTCTATAAGTGTGCAAATAATAAAATTAATTTCTATAAACACAGATAATAAAATTAACTTTTATGAACAGAAATCATAAAAATTATTTTCTATAATTGTGCAAATAATAAAATTAATTTCTATAAACACAGATAATAAAATTAACTTTTATGAACAGAAATAATAAAATTAATTTCTATAAGTGTGCAAATAATAAAATTAATGTCTATAAACACAAATAACAAAAATTAACTTTTATGAACAGAAATAATAAAACTAATTTCTATAAGTGTGCAAATAATAAAATTAATGTCTATAAACACAAATAACAAAAATTAACTTTTATAAACAGAAATAATAAAATTAATTGCTATGAATACAAGAACGAATAAAATTAATTTCTACAAATATAAATAATAAAATTAATTTATCTAATTTCACGCGAACCAAGAGATCGCTTATGCCACACACACACACAAACACGCGTGACAGCGTTCGCGAACGTGTCGAACGGTACAGCCAGAAGAAATATTCCGTGCATTGACTATGCAAATGAGAGGAGAGGAGGGACCTACTTCAATATTTGACTAATTACCATCGTGGCCGTATAATTGTCTGACAGCGTTCGAGTGTCCATTACAAAGAATAATATTCAAACGCCGAAAACCGATGGCCGCCAATTTATATTGCGCACAGCTAAGCCTCGTAAATCGTTGCGTGCTTTAAAACGGTCATAAAGGCGCTGCCAAATGGTACCGGGAACGCGAATGGTATTCGGGTTGCGTCACAAGCGTACACCGCGACGACAACGATTCGGTTCCCACTTTTCGATGGCAACGACCTTCTTGTACACATCGGCTTCCGATTACATGACCATGAAGCCCCGTAGTGATCGGCCGTATTACTTCAGCGTGAAATTATTTTTCACCGTTCATCAAGTCGTTAACTCCTTCCGACCAGCGCGGCGCGCGTGAATTAAATTCGACGATCGCGGACGTAGCTTTTCTCACCGATAGGGTCGCGGGATGTCCCAAATTCCGTGCCCCTCGTCCAACATTTTCCGAAGCTGGTAAAGCTGATATATCTGCTATCTATATAATAATCTATATAATAATAAATATATAATGTATAAAGCTGATTTATCAGCTGATAAGCTGATAAATAATAATAATAATAAGCTAATAAACTGACAAATACTTCCAATTTGTCATTCGATGCGTTAAAATTGTGCCAGGATTTTTCAAACATTTCTGAGAAATTTTTCTTTAGAAATATACTCTTTTTTTATATAACAGAAATTAGTAATTTAAAGATATGCTGATAAATAATAATAATAAGCTAATAAGCTGACGAATACTTCCAATTTGTCATTCGATGCGTTAAAATTGTGCCAGGATTTTTCAAACATTTCTGAGAAATTTTTCTTTAGAAATATACTCTTTTTTTTATATAACAGAAATTAGTAATTTAAAGATATGCTGATAAATAATAATAATAAGCTAATAAGCTGACGAATACTTCCAATTTGCCATTCGATGCGTTAAAATTGTGCCAGGATTCTTCAAATATTTCTGAGAAATTTTGCTTTAGAAATATACTCTTTTTTTTATATAACAGAAATTAGTAATTTAAAGATATGCTGATAAATAATAATAATATGCTAATAAGCTGAAAAATACTTCCAATTTTCCATTCGATGCGTTAAAATTGTGCCAGGATTCTTCAAATATTTCTGAGAAATTTTGCTTTAGAAATATACTCTTTTTTTATATAACAGAAATTAGTAATTTAAAGATATGCTGATAAATAATAATAATAAGCTAATAAGCTGAAAAATACTTCCAATTTTCCATTCGATGCGTTAAAATTGTGCTAGGATTTTTCAAACATTCCTGAGGAATTTGTCTTTAGAAATACATCTTCTTTTTGTATAACAGAAATTAGAAATTTAATAATGTTTTTAACACTAGATTTACGGAGCACTAAAAAAACAGCTGTTTCATGTCAGTTTATAAAAGTAACGATGAGACATTTATTCTGATTTTCAACAAGTGTTATATTTGCTGTAAGAAACATATAAATTGAATAAACAAATAATAATCGTAAATGTATCTTTACGATATGAGTAATCGTAAATGAAAGAATTAGCGACATTTTCACGGATTCCCTAAATCTAGTGTTAATGAAATAAAAACAGGTATTTTTTTCGACTCTGATTCTGTATATACAGGGTGCCCCAAAAATGTCTCGCAATTCGGAAGTGGCGGGTTCCTCGGGTCATTCGAAGCAACTTTTTCCTTTACAAAAATTTTCTCCGAGGCACCGTTAACGAGTTAACAACCGAAAACAGTGACCAATGAGAGGCGAGCTCGGCTGGCGCGAGGCGACCGAGCCAACGAGCGGAACCGGGCTTCGCGCGCTGGTTGGCCGGGCCGCCTCGCGTCAGCCGTACTCAATTCTTATTGGTCACTGGTTTTTCGTTAATAACTCGTTAACGGCGCATCGGAGAACATTTTTGTAAAGGAAGAAATTGCTTCAAATGATCCGAGGAACCCGCCATTTCCAGATTGCGAGTCATTTTTGGGACACCCTGTATGTAGTTTCAGAGGCTCTGCGGTTAATTCCGTGCCTCTTATTTCCGTGTCCGTCCATATTTACAGCCGTTTCCAGCGCAACCGTAAATCCAGCGTTGAAAGAAACAATGGTCGAGCGCTCGATCGAGATTAATTCGATCCGCCGAGAAAAGGAGAGTTCGCGCACCGCGATCGGGCGTCCTCCCCTCCTCTCCCCTCCGCGCCGCGCCGACAAACAGCGAAGCTGCCGGATTCCTGCGTGCTCGGGATGTTTAGCGTTGCAGATCAGCGAGCACATTAAATCGAATCGTCCGCAGATTTTTTTGCACACGGTCGTTACTCTTGTTGCATCTCGCGAAATTGTATGCGGCGAGCGCACGCGCGCGCGCGCGCCGCAAAAACAATTAGCTGCGCGCACTTAAGCCGCGTTACCGAGCATATCCAACTATATGGATCAGAAACCGTGGTAACAGCTACGCGAGATCCTCGGGGAGGCCATTAGCTCCGTGGACGGCGACTCGGTTTGTCGCGGGCAGATTGTTTTCTACGACTGGACAAATAAGTATGCATACATAGTTTGGCGAATCAAAGATGTCGTGCGACACTTCGATCACCATGCGTCAGCGACCGTCAAGAATCGCATAAGTGCAGAGCATTTAATTCAATTAAATTGAAATTGCAGAGTCAAGTTGTATGATATTTTTTATTTATTCATTTTATTTCCTCTTTTCTTCTTTTTTTCTTCTTTTTTGTTTGTTGTTATTGTATTTCATCTGTCTTTGTGTGTGATTGCTATTCTCTCTTTCTCTTTCTCTCTTTCTCTCATTGTAAGAAAGTGTTCATCCCATTAATAAATAAAGTCATCATCATTATTATTATTAGTATTATTATTATTATTATTAATATTATTATTATAAATATTATTGTTATCATTATTATTATTAATATTATTGTTATCAATATTTAACACTATCAATATTATTATTATTAATAATATTATTATCAATATTATTATTATTAATATTATTGTTATCAATACTCAACACTATCAATATTATTATTATTAATATTATTATTATCATCAATATTATTATTAATATTATTATTATCATTATTATTATTAATATTATTATTATCAATATTATTAACATTATTATTATTTATTTACATATTTATATATTGGACGGTCTACAGACATGCCCATCGTACAATTCAAATAAATAAGAAAATACCAATCGAACATACAAAACTAGAATAACGAACGTCTGATTCGAGTACTCGTTGACGATTCAATGTTACCTTAGATTAGATGTAATTTCGAGAGCCCATATCCACACATATATGCATGTCCTTGGTGGAGGCAAATTTCGCAGACCAATGGCTGAGATTAAGAATGCGAAACCTGAATCTGTAAATGCGAGAACCGAACGTAGCAGGAAACAGTTACATAATTATAACAGAAATTCATATTCGTCGTCTTTTTGTGATCTGTGCTGTACGTATAACGATCCGGAAGCGACATTTCTTTTCGGATTACCGGTAACGACGGCTCCGAGTACCGAACAAGCTGGTTCGTTTAACTTTAACGCGTCACTTGCTCGAGAATGAGAGAGAGAGAGAGAGAGAGCGTGAGAGACAGAGGGCGAGAGAGAGAACGCGAGAGACAGCGCGAGAGAGAGAGAGAGCGAGGGAGACAGAGCGAGAGAGAGAGACAGAGCGAGAGAGAGAGAGAGAGCGCGAGAGACAGTGCGCGAGAGAGAGAACGAGGGAGACAGAGCGCGTGCGAGAGAGAGAGAGAGAGAGCGAGGGAGACAGGGCGCGCGAGAGAGAGCGAGGGAGACAGAGCGAGAGAGAGAGAGAGCGCGAGAGACAGAGCGCGCGAGAGAGAGAACGCGAGAGACAGAGCGCGCGAGAGGGAGAGAGCGCGTGCGAGAGAGAGAGAGACCGCAACGTGTCAACGGATCACCGTCCTTTCACGCTTCGCGTAACCCACGGCTTTCCGGAATTAATTTTAATGGTGGCTCCTGTTGCTCGTGGCAGCGGCGAAGGATCGCGCATCGCATCGCATCGCATCGCGCGGGATGATTAATGACGATCGAGTGGCTCGGTGCTCGCTGGACCGAATCGGAGGAATCGGGCACTGCTCGCGACTCAGAAGCGCAGCTTCGGAATTTCGCCGGACAACGCTCGTGTCGCGTGCTCTAGGCTAAGAGAGTGTGTATTACTGCGGACGCCCCAAATATTGCGGCATATGAAAGCAATCGCTGCGCCCACTTTGCGAGACATACGTAAATGTTCCGGAAAGTAAACTGCGGTATTTTCGCGTTGTGTTAGTTAAGGTGAACAACTTTAGCGGTTGTTCAATGATTTATTGATACGAGAATTTGCGTGGACACCTGCTGTTTATTGATCGCAATTTATACACATCATTCCGCGAGGAATCATCGTAGGAGGATGATCTTCGGCTCAAATGGAAGCTTGAAATCTCTGTTTTAAGATAATCTCTCTGGATTTTAGGTTCGGTACACCCACATCATTGCGAACCTTTAAATGCGAGGCCAAGTTTTTCGTGTTAAGAATTGCCAACTTCGACCGACGACAACTCCGCGAGAAATCTTCGCAGGATGATCATCTTTATCTCAAATAAAAGCTTGAACCCTGTACTTTAAAACGGTTTTACCGGATTTCAAGTTCGATGCACTCTCGTTGTTGTTACCTCTCTAAATGCGAGCTCATTTTCGCCGCATTAAAAATTGCCAATTTTGGGACAATGCACGGACTTCGACAAAATGCACGGACTTTGACAAATTTTTTTCGGGAATGCCGTTCGCAGCGGAATAAAGTTCGATCCTTCCTCTTCAATTTAAAGAAAAAGAAACTCACCTGCGATCTTTTTTCGCGAAGTTACAGCACATCGAAGCGACCCATGCACATTCGTCGATAACTCTGCCAAAAGTCATCGCAGGGTGACGATGCAAGGGTCACTTCAAAGTCCTGTAACTCTGCGTAAAAAAATCGCAGCCGCGTTTCTTTTTCTTCAAATTAAAGCGGAAGGAACGAACTTTATTCTCCCGCGAACGGTATCCTAGGAAAAAATTTTCCAGAGCTCGTGCATTTCGACGAACTTGGCAATTTTCGATGCGACAAACATGGCCCCGTGTTTGAATAGTTGCAGCGTCGAGGGTGCGTCGAACTTAAAATCGGAAGTGGGTGTTTGAAAGTAGAGGTTTCGAGCTGTAATTTAAGAAAAAAGTCATCGTCCTAAGATGACTTTTCGCGGAGTTGTCGCCGGTCAAAGTTGGCCTATTACAAAAACTGTGAACGATCGTTAGTCCTTTTTAAACCCGTCTAGAACCACTGTTATCATTTAGCATCATTTTAACCAATTTTTTCTCTCCTGAATGCCGTTTGCAGGAAAATAAAGCTCAATCCTTCCGCTTCAATTTAAAAAGAAGAGAAACGCGGCTGCGATTTTTCTTTCCGAACGGCAAACATGGCGAACACGGCCTCGCATTTGAGTGGTTACAGCGGCGAGGGTGCGTCAAATATTAAAATCCAGAAATTCTGTTTTAAAGTAGAGGTTTCGAGCTGCAATTTAAGAGAAGAGTCATCGTCCTACGACGATTTTTCGCGGAGTTATCGTCGGACAAAGTTGCATCATTTCTAGCCATAATTCTTTTCATCATCGTATCGCTCGCTTCTTTATCGATTTATTCCGATCTCCAATTTAACCGGTTCAGTTGAAAAGTCGTCGAGTCACCGTTAATTGACACGCAGTCGATTTGACGCAGCTTCGAGAAAAAGATCGCAGTGCATGCACACGGCGCGGACCATCGGTTCAAGGTCGATCGCACGGGAGCCGTTTCGAAAATGGTCGCCGTTCGAGCGCGATCGGTCGAACGTCGCGAATCGATCGATATTCGCGGGGACCGTGGTGTTGGTCCCGTCGCTGCCGTGGATCGGCCCGCGAGACCGCTTTGGCCCGGTGTGGAAGCGCGTGTACGCGCGTGTACACGCGGTTTCTAGGGAGTCTCATTAGGCGAGACAAGGACGAGAGGGTACGGTGGCGGCCTTGAGAGATCTTTGCACTCCGGTCTCGTGGTCGCGCATCTTCGCCTCGCGTTTTCTTCGTGCCGCCCCTTCGAAGGCCGCGAAACGGCTCCGCCCAGGTCACGATCCACGCACCTGCGTGCGGATCGCACCTGTGTACCAGACGCGGCACGCTGCGATGCTACGCATCTCGGATCTCGGCGCCGAGCCGCGCCGAGTCGCGCCGAGCTGCGCCGCGTCGAGTCGAGCCGCGCTTATTTCTTCCTCCCTTGGCCATCGACGCAACAAAATTATCTGGCGCAGCGGCGATCCGCGGCCAAAAGTCAATATTGCAACTTCCACATTTTCAATGACTGCTTTATTATTTTGTATAATATTATATAATAATATATAATATTATAATATTATATTATTATAATATAATAATATAATTATAATAATTATTATATTATAATATAATATAATAATAATATAATATATAATATTATATTATATAATATAATAATAATATAATATATAATATTATATTATATTATATAATATAATATATAATATTATATTATTATATAATAATATATAATATTATACAATAAATATTATTGTATAATATTATTTTAAATTATATATATAATATAATATATATATATACAGAGTGTCCCAAAATTATGGTTAGGGGTTCCCTTTCGAGGGGAAACTTTTTTCTTGGCAAAGTTATTAACGAAAAACAGTGACTAACGAGAGGCGAGCTCGCCTGGCGCGAGGCAGCCGGGTCAACGAGCGGCGGAAGTCCAGTTCCGCTGATTGGCTCGGTCGCTCAGCGCTAAGCGAGCTCGCCTCTCATTGGTCAGCGTTTTTCGTTAGTAACTCGTAAAGGAAGCCTCGTAGAACATTTTCGCTGATGAAAAAGTTGCTTCAAGTCACCTCGGGAACCCCCTCATTTCCCGTAAATTCCATAATTTTGGAATTATGCAGTAGAATTTTTCAATTAGCTTCCCTTCGTTTTAAAACGAAAGTACAGGATTATAATGTTTAAGCAAATTGTACAGATCAATATTATTATACTGGTTAAATTGATATATAAAATATAAATGCTTGCGGAGTTGTGTAAACTATAAAGAGTTGCAGAGTTGTGTGAAATATAAAAACTTGCATGTTTTATCATCGTTATTATTGTTGTTATTATTATTATTACTGTGTAATATTACTCTTAATATTATTAATATTTATATTATTATATATATAATATTATATGTAATATTATATATTATATATATTAATATTACTATTACTGTAAAATTACTACCCCATCATTATTTTTATCATCGTTATTATTGTTATTATTATTATTATTATTACTGTAATATTACTGTTAATATTATTAATATTTATATTATTATATATATATAATATTATATGTAATATTATATATTATATATATTAATATTACTATTACTGTAAAATTACTACCCCATCATTATTTTTATCATCGTTATTATTGTTATTATTATTATTATTACTATAATATTACTATTAATATTATTAATATTTATATTATTATATATATATTATATGTAATATTATATATTATATATATTAATATTACTATTACTGTAAAATTACTACCCCATCATTATTTTTATCATCGTTATTATTGTTATTATTATTATTATTACTATAATATTACTATTAATATTATTAATATTTATATTATTATATATTACATGTAATATTAATATTTATATTATTATATATTATATATATTAATATTACTATTACTGTAAAATTACTATCCTGAAATTTGGTAGTCACAATTTAGTATAGCGTGAAGATTAGGAGCAATTTAAACCGTCAATGTATTATCTTTAATTCATTAAGACGATTTAAAGAAAGAACGAACTTACGCGTATATTTCCGACTCGACGATTATTCTCTAGTCGATGTCGAGACGAATTCGACGACCCGGTATACTATAACCGTAAACCTTGAAACAACGCTGAAATAATTTCGAGCACGGATCGCTGGTTCGCCGGACCGGTGCGCGCGACGTCACGGGCCTCTGCGGGCCCGTCGACAGAAAACTCTCGCGGTTATTAATATTGTTGCGTTAAATGGTAACCGGCCGGCAAGGTGGTTCCGGCCGCAAGCTTATCCGCTTTCATCAGCTGCATGATTTATGGGGATCTCGCGACGCGACGCCCGTTTAAACGCGCCGCGGCCGCGGCCGCGATCCGCGACAACTGGAATGCCGTATCGCATCCAGATCTGGCTCCAGTTGTTCTCCATGGTTTTCTGTACCTTTTTTTCTTTTTTTTGGTGGCGTCGTTGTCCCGTTGTTTCGCGGTTTCTCGCGACCGTGATTGTACATATACATATATATATATGTGTGTGTGTAAATATATGCTATATACATGGCGGCCCATAATTATGTTAACGCCTGGAATAGGGTGATTCCTGAGATCATTTGGAGCAACTTTTTCCTTTGCGAAAATGCGACCCGCGTTTTCGTTTGCGAGTTATTAACGAACAAACAGTGACCAATGAGAGACGAGTTCGGCTGGCGCGCGAGGCGGCCGAGCCAACGAGCGGACGGAGTCCAGTTGCGTTGATCGGCTCGGCCGCTAGGCGCTAGGAGAGCTCGCCTCCTATTGGTCAGTGTTTTTCGTTAATAACTCGTAAACGAAGCCGCGGATTGCATTTTCGCTAAGGAAAAAGTTGCTTCAAATGATGTCAGGAATCATCCCTTTTCGGGTGCTACCATAATTAGGGGATAAAAATATACATAGATAGTAATTAATATAGACAATAACTAACTAGTAACTAATACATATAGTAAGTATAGTAACTACTGTAACTAGTAACTAATATACACAAATATTAATAAATATAGTATATATGAATATATAAATATAAATATTGTATATAGATATATAAATATAAATACTGTACATAAATATATAAATATAAATATTGTATGTAAATATATAAATATAAATATTGTACATAAATCTTAGATATAAGTCTTAGATATAACATCTGCACGATCTGCACCAATGGACGTGTAATAATCCTGCATTCGTTCCAGTGTTGCAACTTTTTGCTGGTACACGATGGTCGCTTTAAAGACGATTTCAACGAGCTATAATAAGACGGCCTTGGCGGTTGCTAAATAACGAGCAAACTGTTCTGCCTAATTTTCGATGCTGCCTGTGTAGAGAGGACGCCGATAGAGAACAAATACATACATACACCGTTGACCACTCGATAAAACGTTGTTGAGCTACGCGTCTATAACTGCATATAATATAATATAATATGATATGATATAATATAATATAATATAATATAATATAATATAATATAATATAATATAATATAATATAATATAATATAATATAATATAATATAATATAATATAATATAATATAATATAATATAATATAATATAATATAATATAATATAATATAATATAATATAATATAATATAATATAATATAATATAATATAATATAGTATAGTATAGTATAGTATAGTATAGTATAGTATAGTATAGTATAGTATAGTATAATATAATATAGTATAATATAATATAATATAATATAATATAATATAATATAATATAATATAATATAGTATAGTATAGTATAGTATAATATAGTATAGTATAGTATAGTATAGTATAGTATAGTATAATATAATATAGTATAATATAATATAATATAGTATAGTATAATATAATATAGTATAACATATTACAATATAATATAGTATAATATAGTATAATATAATATAATATAATATAATACAATATAATAAGTATAATAAATATAATATAATATAATGAAATGCGTCCATTGTCGAAAATATATTTTTCAAGATCTTGGGTACACTAAAAAACTATTTCAATAGATTCAACAAACATGCATTTTTGAGGATGAACAGTTAAGTACAGATTTTAATGGTCGATCAATAAATCAGATGCACTTTGGACTTTTAAAAATATTGTGCAACCATCACTTAAGTTGCTATACAATGTTGAGAGATAATAACGCATTACTGAGCAATAGCGTCTAGGCTACAAGTTTTTACTGACATAATGCATTGCACAGACGTTCCATTTACCCGTAGATTCTAGGTTTTAGATTATTCAACATTCTTATATATTGTTTATAAATATTATAGCACACAAAAATTTTCGATAAAAAGTGGCTCACTTCGACTGACGATAACTTCGCGAAAAATCATCGTAGAACGATGACCCTGTTTTTAAATTAAAGCTTGAAACCTCTGCTTTAAGACAGTCTTTCTAGATATTATTTTTGATGCACCCTTATCACAGCAACCCTTTCGATGTAAAGCCGTCATATCCAGAATTGCATATCCAAAGTTTGAGGAAATGCACGGACTTTGTCAAATTTTTTTCTGCGATGCCGTTTACAGGAGAATAAAGTACAATTCCTCCTCTTTAATTTAAAAGAAGAGAAACGAAGCTGCGATTTTTTTTCGCGAAGTTACAGCACTTCGAAGTAACCCTTGCATTATTCTCGATAACTCTGGCAAAAGTCGTCGCAGAATGATGATGCAAGGGTAACTTCGAAGTGCTGTAACTTCGCGAGAAAAAATCGCAGCAACATTTCTTTTTTTTTTAATTAAAGAGGCAGAATCGAACTTTATTTAGCCGTAAACCGCATCCTCGGAAAAAAATTTTCCGAAGTCCGTGCACTTCGTCGAACTTGGCAATTTTCAATATGGAGAACATGGCCTCGCATTTAAAAGATTACACTGATAAGGGCGCATCAAATTTAAACTTCCGACATACTATTTTAAGGTAGAGATTTCAAACTGTAATCTGAAAAAAACATCGTCATCCTACGATGATTTTTCACGGAGTTATCGTCGGTCAAAGTCGGCCAATTTTTATCGAAAATTGTTCCACGCTATAATTTTGTTTGAATTGAAATAATTTTGTTTATAATTCTGCTCCGAAATGAACGATGAATAAAAATATCGATATCAATAAGAAGTTCGACGGAACAATGTCGACTGTCCAGAATGGGTCCGGATATTCTAGGCGATCCGTTCGGGCGATCCAGGGGCCGCCAGAAAAGGGCCCCGTTTGTGGGAAAGTATCCCATTCGGAGGGGACCGTCCGCCGTCCTGTGTTCTCGGAACAGGCCCGTTCCGATGCGAAATAAGCGATTCGAGATAAACTGCGTTAAGATAGCCGGCACTCGGAGCCGCATCGGCAATTGCAGGTAGCCTCGGGTCCCGGCTTGCCATTAGCGTCACCGGAGCCGCTAATTATCTAGTGTAAACGAGTTTTTAGAGATTCCGGATGATGCATCGTCCGGGATCCTCTTCTGGACGCTGCCAATCAATGGCATCTGCAACGGGCATCAATTTTCGGATCGTCTGCGGCCAGATCGGCTCGCTTATCTACGGATTGGCCGCAGAACGTCTTCATCGTATTCGACTTTCCGACGGAAAGTGTTGTGGCGTTATTCGAATCGTTTCGAAGAAATGTTTGTCGAGGATAAATTGTCCGAGTCGATACTTTTTGGTCGAACATTTCATTCGAATATATGAATTCGTCGGAAATTATTCGTTATTCGTCGGAAATTATTCTATATATTTATTCGAATAACTCTGTTTTGGTTGCAAATTATTCTGTATATTTATTCGACTAATTCTCCATTTGTTATGGATTGTTCTATTTATTTGTTCGAACAACCCTGCATTCGTCATAAATTATACTATATATATTTGGTCGAATATAACTCTGCATTCGTCACAAATTATTCTGTATATTTATTCGAATATAATTCTTTATTCGTCGGAAATTATTCTATATATTTATTCGAGTAACTCTGTTTTGGTTACAAATTATTCTGTATATTTATTCGACTAATTGTTCATTCGTCATAGATTATTCTATTTATTTATTCGAATAACTCTGCATTCGTCATAAATTATACTATATATATTTGGTCGAATATAACTCTGCATTCGTCACAAATTATTCTGTATATTTATTTGAATATAATTCTTTATTCGTCGGAAATTATTCTATATATTTATTCGAGTAACTCTGTTTTGGTTACAAATTATTCTGTATATTTATTCGACTAATTGTTCATTCGCCAGAAATTATTCTATTTATTTGTTCTAACAATCCTGCATTCGTCATAAATTATACTATATATATTTGGTCGAATATAACTCTGCATTCGTCACAAATTATTCTATATATTTATTCAAATATAATTCTTTATTCGTCGGAAATTATTCTATATATTTATTCGAGTAACTCTGTTTTGGTTACAAATTATTCTGTATATTTATTCGACTAATTGTTCATTCGCCAGAAATTATTCTATTTATTTGTTCGAACAACCCTGCATTCGTCATAAATTATACTATATATATTTGGTCGAATATAACTCTGCATTCGTCACAAATTATTCTGTATATTTATTTGAATATAATTCTTTATTCGTCGGAAATTATTCTATATATTTATTCGAGTAACTCTGTTTTGGTTACAAATTATTCTGTATATTTATTCGACTAATTTTTCATTCGTCATAGATTATTCTATTTATTTATTCGAATAACTCTGCATTCGTCACAAATTATTCTGTATATTTATTCGAATATAATTCTTTATTCGTCAGATATCACTCTACGTATTTATTCGAATATAATTCTTTATTCGTCAGATATTATTCTATATGTATTTATTCGAATATAACTCTGCATTAGTCACGAATTATCCTATATCGGGTAAACGGCTCCGGATTCTCGTCGGTGTTGCCAAGGATCGTCCCGGCTGCCTCCCGATCGCAATGCATTAAGTGGCGCCTGCGCCCCGGTAAACGTATCTACCTTTACCCGGCTCCGCGGGGAGAACCGATTCTCCGACAAAGAGGAAAAGCAAACGGAAAGGCGGGGCAAAAAGCAGACCCGGCCGCGACCGCGTATTTTTCTGTCGGGTATACTCGTTCGTGTACAACCATTACGAGGGAGGGAGCAAGAGCGAGAGAGAGAGAGAGAGAGAGAGAGAGAACCCGGCGCGAATGTAGGCTGGAGACAGTGGAATCGTAAACGCGCTCGTGGAAACGGCCGCGTTCCACGTTTACCAACGAGCATAATAACCGGACTACCGATTTTATGCGCTTGTGGCAAGAAGCTGCGGATCGAAAACGCAAAACTGCTGAATCGTTCGGAGAAATTTCATAGTGCTTCTGGTGGATCCTCGATCGTACGGTCCCGCAATAACAGCGTCATTTGTTATTTAAATACTTTTTAGGAGAGGAGATGCGATTATTCGAGTCTTACTGCTCGTTCTTTTACAGTTATGTTATATTATATATAGTTTTTTTTATAGTTATATTGTATACATGCATATATAATATTATTTAGTTATAATATTTATTTATTTATTAATTGTATATTTTCATATTAATCAAAATTTTATATTATTTAAGATTTTTAGTAGTCAAGTAGATTATTAAAGGAAATTTCTCCTGTGCGATAATTAATAAATAATAATAATATATAATAGAGTAGTTACATTTTTAGCGTTGAAAACAATCCACCCCGGAACACTTTGACCGCGAATTCCGAGGCCGCAGATTGCTCGAGGACAGCGTTTTGTCGCGAGTCGCGTCCGATCGCGATTGCGATCTGCCTCGTGCTCGCGTGTAATTGCTGTGACCGTTGCGTCGTTGGTTCTCTTTCTTTCTCTTTCTCTCTCTCTCTCTCTGTCCAGCAACAGTCTCCCCCGTCACTGTAACCTCATCCCTTTCGCCCAGTCCGCGTAATCATCGCCCTCGGACCATGAAGAACTCGGAACAGTCGGCCAGATAATATCCACGCCCGGAGACGTCTCGTCGAAGACACCCTCTCCCTTCCTTCTCTCACGAGAGAACGAGCCACCACATTTTTTTCCGGCATCCGATCCCGGCCGGCCGGTCATTATGTCCCGGCCGATTCGAACTTCTAGTGCCGGTGGACTCGGCTTTTTACGACAGGCCTTATCCCACGAACTTAATCCTATCATTACGGTTCGCTGTTTCGCGGCGCGACGCGACGCGTGGCGTGGCGAGACGAGGCGATACGAGGCGATACGAGGTGAGGCGAGGCGAGGCGACGCGAGACGAGGCGACGCGAGGCGAGGCGAGGCGGGCCGATGCGACGCGACGCGACACGACGCGTGGCAAGGCGAAGCTAGGCGAGACGCGGGATGACGTGGGCGAGGCGAAACGCGGGGCGACGCGAGGCGACGCAACACGACGCGCGGCGTGGCGAAGCGAGCCGACGAGAGGCGAGGCGACGCGTCACGACGCGACACGATGCGACGCGATACGACGCGATGGGAGACGGTGAGCGCGTCCCAGAGGTTTCTACGATCCCTTTAAGCGGCCATTACGGAGTGATAAGACGACGATTTTATAGGGAGGCTCGACGGCCTTTAGGCTCCTTTACGGCTGTTCGTCGGTATAATTAGAAACCGGAAGGGATGATGTCCGACCGGATACGGTACCACCGAAAGAGGAGGCCTTCCGGCGCGCGTGACAGCCACGAATGCTTATGCCACGCCATCTTGCATTTGCATCTACGTGACGCTGCACGGCGTCACGTAGCGCGCTCGCGGAGGTAACGAGGATTTCGATGGGACTTCTTCTAACACGCTGTCATTCGGTTGGCTAGAAATAGTCATTTTCTCGATTGCACGTGAAATGCAGTTTCAGATAAAAATGTACGATCGTTAAATTTATTCGTGCGATCGAATCTAAATGAAATTTATTTCGCGCATACCTTATAATATGATTCAACTTCGGCTGACGATAACTTCGCGAAAAATTATCGTAGGACGATGACTTTTTTCTTAAATTACAGCTCGAAATCTCTACTTTCAAACGCCGTTCCCCGATTTCAAGTTCGACGCACCCTCGATGCTGTAACTATTTAAACGCGAGGCCATGTTTGTCGCATCGAAAATTGCCAAGTTCGACGAAATGCACGAGCTCTGGAAAATTTTTTCCTAGGATACCGTTCGCGGGAGAATAAAGCTCGTTCCTTCCGCTTTAATTTGAATAAAAAATAAACGCGGCTGCGATTTTTTTACGCAGAGTTACAGGACGTTTAAGTGACCCTTGCATCGTCACCCTGCGATGAATTTTGGCGGAGTTATCGACGAATGTGCATGGGTCGCTTCGAAGTGCTGTAACTTCGCGAAAAATTATCGTAGCTTGACGATCCTCCTTTCAAATTAAAGTTCGAAGCTTCTACTTTAAGACACGGGTTCTCGATTTTAACTTCGTTGCACCCTCGCCGCTGGAACCATTTAAACGTGAGGCCACGTTCGTCGCATCGAAAATTGCCAAGTTCGACAAAATGCACGGACTTCGTCAAATTTTTCCCGGGGATGCCGTTCACGGGAGAATAAAGCTCAATCCTTCCTCTGTAATTTGAAAAACACGAAACGAGGCTGCGATTTTTTCTCGCAAAGTTACAACACTTTGAAGCGACCCATGCATATTTGTCGATAACTCTGCCAAAAGTTGTCGTAAGCTAACGATGCAAGGGTTGTTTCAAAGTCCTGTAACTTTTCGTTAAAAAATCGCAGCTCCGTTCTTTCTTTTTTAAATTAAATGGCATTCCCGTAAATGGCATTCCCGAGAAAAATTGTCCAAAGTCCGTGCACTTCGTCGAACTCGACAATTTTCAATATGGCAAACATGGCCTCGCATTTAAATGGTTACAGTGGTGAGGATGCATCAAACATTATGATCCAAAAACACTGTTTTAAAGTAGAGGTTTCAAGCTATAATTTGAGAGAAAGATCATCATTCTACGATGATTTTTCGCGGAGTTGTCGCCGGTCAAATTTGGCCAATTTTTCCCCACAAAAAATCGAGAGACCGGTGTCATGTTTGTCCATCGATTATTATTGAAATCATAAAGCGGCTTCCATCGGAAATACGTTGAATACATTTCTCACCGCGGACAAACACTGTCATAAACATTGTAAAAATTTCGATGTATTCAATCTCGCAATTTTCACGAGGCAACCGGGTGTTGACCGACGGAAAATCGGTATTTGCGTTGCCGTAAAAACCGCGGACCGCTCCATTGGCATAACCGCTGGCATAATCGCCGGCTGTCGGAAGCGAATGGCAAAGGTAAACGCGAGACTTTCTGCGCCGGCATGATCACGGGAAAGGTATGCATTGTCTCTCGCCGGCTCCCGGGAGAGTACACCTGCGGCCCCGTGTTTTTGCGCGCGCTCGTTCCGTTTTCTGTCTCACCTCTCAGAATGTCGCGAGTCTTGATTTCATTGACGAAGAAAGTGAACTCTCCTTGTGCAGTGCACGCCGGGTTATTTCTGTCGCGTGTGCGCTCCATTTGTTAACGGTTCCGCGCCCGCGCGCGCGCAATCATTAAAATGATCGCGCAGAGACCGGGCGACACGCGATGACATCGCCGTTTTTTTTACGGGGTCCGGCCGGCAGTTATCATCGTCGGCCTTGTCGACGAAATCGCAGCCATTTTTCTTTTTTTTTCACCGATCGCTGTTCTAACGGTGAAATCCGAACAGGTTTAACGCGTGTCCGCCAAATGAAATTCATGCCCGTTGGCCCGGTTCCGGCGAGAAAAAGAATGCAAGGAACGAACGTATCTTGTAACGTGTCCTGTTACAAAACACGGGCGCCGCTGGCGTAACTTCTGTCTAATCGATGAAAGCTCGGCGAGAAAGATAGGTTCCTGTTTAGTTCGCGAAGTGTTACATCCTATTCCGTTCTATTCCTGTTTGATACTCTTTTAATCAATTTTGCAACTATTTTCTCATAATATTGTTCTATCACGTGGACCATTTTATTTTTTTAATCATATTATAGTAGGTAAATTTTGACGATAAGTTTTATTTAATTTATTAAGGATTTATTTAACTTATTTACTTTATTACAGATTTATTTTATTTTATTTATTACAGATTTATTTTATTTTATTTATTATAGATTTATTTAATTTAATTTAATACAGATTTATTTTATTTTATTTATTTTATTTTATTTATTACAGATTTATTATTATATTAGGTTTTATATTAGGTATTATTATTATAGTAGGTAAATTTTGACGATAAGTTTTATTTAATTTATTAAGGATTTATTTAACTTATTTAATTTATTACGGGTTTATTTTATTTTATTTATTATAGATTTATTTAATTTAATTTAATACAGATTTATTTAATTTAATTTATTACAGATTTATTTTATTTTATTTATTTTATTTTATTTATTACAGATTTATTTTATTTTATTTATTACAGATTTATTTAATTTAATTTAATACAGATTCATTTTTTTTTTATTTGATTTAATTTATTACAGATTTATTTGATTTAATTTATTTTATTTTATTTATCGAAGATTTATTTATTACATATTACGTAAAGAAGCATCGAACTACTTGTCTATATGTATATATATATGTTTTAGTTATCTCCTACAATGATTTGTTTTACAGTTTTATCAATGAGGATCGACTAAATTCCTAATTGTACAATTTTAAATGACAGTCACCGCGTAATCGAAGAATTTATTCGAAATATATTCGCACAGTTTATCCGAAACATATTCGACGAATTTATTCGAAACATAATCGAAGAATTTATTCGAAGCATATTCGAAGAATTTATTCGAAATGTATTCGCAGGGATTAAGACATCTAACGCGTGCTAAGGAATAAAATTATCGTTCAGCACTTATCGTTTAAAATAGAAGAACAAGCGCGCGAACATTTCCATTTCCGTGAAATAATATAGAGCCGATCGAGAATTGCTTAGGTCACCTAGAAATAGACTCGCCGACGGTAGGAGAGGAGGAATTTCATCGGTGATTTTTTCAGGATCCCTCACGGCGATCGATCCACGGTTCGATCCCGGCAACCGGCATTTTTCGCAGCCGTTCCGGACCGTTAGCCTAGCCCCGGTGTAATCGTTGCCTAACGAGAATCGCGGCCGGTATTAAGGCATCGGTTACGTAAATTTCTCTTGACCCCGGTTGTTTCGAGTCTAATGGAACGCCGAGGGTACGATGTAAGTACGCAGGAGCGTGGCGCTCGCCTTAAAGCGGCATCCACACGCGGCGAGCCGACGAGGCGCACGCTGGTCCGGCGAGCAGCGATCCGCGGTCAAAATGATCTCAGCGTTGTTTCAAGGTTTCCGAGTCACGGTTATAGCAGGTCGTCTGAAAACTTAAGGTGACCTGCGTGTTTTGTAGAAAAACGAACTTGTTCCGTAAATTTCTATAGTCTAATTCGTAGAAAAGCGAACACCGAACAACTTTCGTTCGAAGGATTTTGTTGCAGGATCGTTGGGAACGTCCGAAAAAGGCGTTTTAGTAACCAACGGTGACAATAATTGTTCATTTTAGCGTTATTTTAGATAAAGCAATCATTACTTTGATAACAAATCGACGCGCACCGTCGCTATCTTCTATCCTCAAATATTATGTTATCCTTAATATTATTAACAATGTGTGTACATTGCTGCGGCACTTTACCGAACTACGTACCTTAACCTATAAAGTGCAGTTCTTCGCAGTCGGCGCGAATACGCTCGATCGTAGCGTACCTAATCTAATTTGCAAAGTGCTACAGTGAGAATATCGTGATCCTAGAAATTGTGGCTGTGTGTGTGTACATTTAATAGAAGATGTGTTTCGCAGTGCATTTGGCTCGCAGTAAAGGACACATAACCTCGGTAATACATATATGCACACGTATTATTCCTTTCGTGCATTCGGAGATCCAATATTTCGAGAAAAGCTAATATACAGGGTGTCCAAAAAATGTCTTGAAATCCGAAAGTAGAGGATTCCTGAGGTGATTTGAGGCAACTTTTTCCTTAGCGAAAATGCGATCCGCGGCTTCGTTTACGAGTTATTAACGAACAAACAGTGACCAATCAGAGACGAGATCATTTGACGCGAGACGGCCGAGCCAATGAGCGGAACTAGGCTCCGCGCGCTCGTTGGCTGAGCCGCCGCGCGCCGGCCGAGCTCGCCTCTTATTGGTCAGTGTTTTTGGTTGATAATTCGTAAACGAAGCCTCGGAGAACATTTTCGCAAAGGAAAAAGTTGCTTCGAATGACTTCGGGAACCTCCCGTTTCCGGATTACGAGACATTTTCGGGACACCCTGTGTATCGAACAAATTGTTGGTACAAAAATTGCTTCCAATAATATATCGAATAAATAGTTCGAATAAAATATGATTCGAACGATATTACGAATAAAATTGTATTCGAGAGATATTTCGAATAAAATTGTATCCGAAAAATATTTCGAATAAAGTTGTATTCGTGAAATATTTCGATTAATTTCTTCGAACGAATTGTTGGTATAAAAATTGCTTCGAATAATATATCGAACAAATTCGTGGAATAAAATGTTATTCGACTATAATGCCTATATCGACTAAATTTTTTGAATAACACAGGAACCTCCCATTTCCGGATTGCGAGACATTTTCGAGACACCCTGTATTATTAAGAAAAGCTAAAACATTCAAACTAAATAATGACAACGTACAACCAGAGTAGTCAATTTATCGGCGTGAAAGCTCTTATTTTCTCTGCCAAATGTTTGCCGTCGTTAAGAAACCGCAATGACACCTGCACAACTGTTTCAGAACTGTCCGAACGCGAATTTACACACTGTCGATTATAAAACTTTGGGGGTTCGTAACCTCGTTAGAAAATACAGTCGTACGAAACTACGACTTTTGACACCGCGCGAGTCGGTGCTGCGTCCGACCGCTGCGCGCGCAGCGTGAGCAAACACGGACCGGCACGGATAAACACGCGGGATCGCATCCTTGGCAGGTCCTTCGAGTCCCCGGTCGTGTTTACGTTGCGTGCCGTGCAATTCTTTTCAGTCGTCGTTTAGCGACGCGGTCACGATGGAGGTGCACGGTGTACAGAGAGGCGATGCTGAATTATTATTACGTCGACTCTTTTTGATATTTCATTCGCCGAGCACCGCCGTCGTTCCGACCCGTTCGTCTCGTCTTCGTAAGAGGTTAGTGCGACGCTTTGTTTATTCGTTCGTCGCGCAGCTTTTATTGTTGCTCACAGTTTACGGAGGTTCGTCGACCCTCGCGCGTTTCGTCGTGCTTCGTCGGGATTCGTTGCGCACCGGATCCGAGATATTGGTACTTTTAATAATTAATGTCGTTTTCCAATACATTTTTCAAACTAATTT
The DNA here is from genome assembly GCF_051020955.1 of Megalopta genalis. NCBI lineage: Eukaryota > Metazoa > Arthropoda > Insecta > Hymenoptera > Halictidae > Megalopta > Megalopta genalis. Next base: position 1,282,031 of record NC_135014.1, on the reverse strand, counting down.
ATTTGAACGAAACAAAACAATTTAATCAACGATACAGGTTAAAAACAGGTTATGTCACAAGGTTATGTCAGGTGAACGAACACTAAGAAACGACACTAAGTATTACTATTTAGAATAATAATATTATAAAAATAATAATATAAAAAAAATAAAATAACGAAATAATAATAATATATAATAATATAATATTATTACCTATTATTTGTGCCATTTTACAGACTGAATTCATTCGGTTCTCGTTCGTTCGCGTAACAGTCAATTTATGCGTCGAATCGACGAGAACGTTGTCTTCCGTTCGTCTCCGAGCTTCCTTTTCAGTTTTATTGTCGCGGAATAATCGTTATTTACGTTACGTAGATCGACGAACGTCGCGGTTCCATTTATTATCCTTCGCGCCGAGGCGAGAATTCGTAATACGGTAATTAACCTTTTAGGTACGGCTGAATTCTGCGCGAGGCTATTTCTCTGGACGGCAGAGTCTGATGTGTACTGTACAGAGTCTGATACTGTATATACAGGGTGTCCCAAAAATGTCTCGCAATCCGAAAGTGGCGGGTTCCTCGGCTCATTCGAAGCAACTTCTTCCTTTACAAAAATATTCTCCGAGGCACCGTTAACGAGTTATCAACGAAAAACAGTGACCAATGAGAGGCGAGCTCGGCTGGCGCGCGGCGACCGAGCCAATGAGCGGAACCGGGCTTCGCGCGCTGGTTGGCCGGGCCGCCTCGCGTCGGCCGTACTCGATTCTTATTGGTCACTGTTTTTCGTTAATAACTCGTTAACGGTGCCTCGGAGAACATTTTTGTAAAGGAAGAAGTTGCTTCAAATGATCCGAGGAACCCGCCATTTCCGGATTGCGAGACATTTTTCGAACACCCTGTAGACTGTTGTAAATCGATGTGAAGACAAAAGAAGTGTGGAACAATGCATATGAAGACGACTATTTGGTTCAAACGATGAGCGAGCGTCCAGAGAGATGACATCCGCGAAAGCCACTATAGTGGCGTGTCGTGCCTAAAAGGTTAACGGCCGACACACGTTCTAACGAACTCGTTATGCGGTAATAATCTCGTACAAACTGTCTCGCAACAAAAAGACAGAATTGCTGTGGTACATTGGTAAGACCCGCGCTGTGCTCTTTATGGCACATAATATGCCGATAATAGGCATGCCGGTGCCATCTTGCTGCGTCCGCTGCGTGCAGAGTGTCTCGTTTTAAAAACGGGTTACGCTTGTAACACGAGCGAGAAAATGCGTGGCCTGATTTGGAAAAGTCGCGCCGACCTTGATGATCTCCGTTGTTGTACGAGTGAGAAAATCGTTGGTACAGCAATTTCTCCCGGAAATGCCGAATTTCGGGTTGCTGTAAATTTCTCTGTGTTTTTGGTCCCGCGCTTCTATAATTTGTTGCTACGAAGTCGATGCAAATTGGTCTGTTTATGTGTGAGTTAGGTGACAAAAATCGCGGTGCTACGAAATACGTGACAGGTACCAGCCACGTGACCGTTGAAGCGTGTCACGTGGCCTCCGAATTGCCTTCGAGTCGCGTCACGTGGTCTCCGAATTGCCTTCTAATCGTGGCAAAAAGTTAGAAATAAAGAAGTTAAGTCATCGAAACGCTACCCTTCCTTATCCGCCATATTCCACGATCAGTCTCACTTTACATATACAGGGTGTCTCAAAAATGTCTCGCAATCCGGAAATGGCGGGTTCCTCGAATCATTTGAAGCAGCTTCTTCCTTTACAAAATTGTTCTCCGAGGCACCGTTAACGAGTTATCAACGAAAAACAGTGACCAATAAGAATCGAGTACGGCTGACGCGAGGCGGCCCAGCCAACCAGCGCGCGAAGCCCAGTTCCGCTCATTGGCTCAGTCGCCTCGCGCCAGCCGAGCTCGCCTTTCATTGGTCACTGTTTTTCGTTAATAACTCGTTAACGGTGTCTCGGAGAAAATTTTTGTAAAGGAAAAAGTTGCTTCGAATGACCTGAGGAACCCGCCATAGCCAATCGAACGACGACGAAACATAACCTCCAAACTATAAAAACGAGTCGCGAGGCCAGAAGATATTGCGACTTAGTATTATTCTCGGATCTGTGCCGATGTTTCAATTCCGACTTCCGAACATTTCTGCGAGAAATTACTGTATTTTTAAAAAGGCGTCGGCGGTGCTCGTACGTAATCGGGACTGGTCGGCGCAGACGTTTAGGCGTAGATGCAACTTAATACGATCCTGGTAACCGTGACACGAGCGTCCCGGGACCGGCTTATAACCGCCTCTACTCACGGCTTGAGTTAGTGGCGTCTCTATTGTAAGTAAAGCAAAGAGGCGCGGCGTGGCGAGGCGAGGCGAGGCGAGGCAAGGCGAGGCGAGGCAAGGCGGGGAGGGGATCTCCGCCTCTTCATGATTTACCACGAACCGGAAGGCAACGAGACTGCGGAGGTTCGTGATGTACCACGCCGGATTGACCTTCTGGGTCTCTCAGGACCTCGAGCGCTCTGCTCGGATCCAGGATTTCCAGTGCGGCGCGGAACCAGCGATCGCCCAGAAACGGCGGATAACGCCGCGTGCGGCGGCGGCAGCTTCGTTACAGTTAGATCCGCGGTGTATGCTTTATTGTTCGGCCGCCGATATGTATACCGAGAGTCGTCGTCGGCGCAGCTAATTTCCCGGTTTTCAGTAATTTAAATTACTAATTACTATTAGCTTTTTAAGTTATTTAAAATTGAAATGATTTTATATTCTAATATTAAAATAATAATTAAAATTAAAATTAAGTTAGTTAAATTATAAGTGATTTTATATTCTAATATTGAAATAATAGTTTATATTAAAATTAAGTTGGTTAAATTTTAAATGATTTTATATTCTAATATTTTCAGTAACCGTGTCGGAATTTTCATAGAATCGGCGCCGTAGAAAATCCGTTGAAAAATCTGGCCGTAAAAAATCCGTGTTCCGCGTCTATCCCAGCCGGGATCTACGTAATATTAACGCTAGAACTGCTGCGAACGCTGCGACCGATTCGTTTGTACTGTTTTATTAAACTAATGAGACTGCTTTTGTTTAAATTGCTTGAGAAAATTATAGCATAGAGAAATTATCGATAAAATGTTGGTCAACTTTGAACGACGATTATTCTGTGAAAAATCATCGTAGGAGGATGATTTTATTTTCAAATTGAAGATTGAAAGCTCTACTTTGAGACAGTGTTTCTGGGTCGTACGTTTGATACATCCTTATCGCTGTACTTATTTAAATGTGAGACCATGTTTACATCCAAAAATAATTTTTGTATACCGTTATATCAAAAATTGCCAAGTTTGACGAAATGCAGGCTGCCGTTTGCAACGAAATAATGTCCGATTCTTCCCCTTTAATTTACAAAAAAAAGAAATGTTGCTGCGATTTTTTCTCGCGAAGTTGCAGCACTTCGAAGCGACCCTTGCATTTTTGCCGATAACTCCGCCAAAAGTTATCGAAGGATGACGACGCAAGGGTTACTTCGAAGACCTATAACTTTGCGAAAAAAATTCCAGCCAAGTTTCTTTTTCCCAAATTAAAGAGGAAGAATCGAACTTTATTTCACTGCAAACGGCATCCCCGAGAAAAATTTTCCAAAGTCCGTGCATTTCGTCAACTTTCGTCAAATTTCGTTGACCTGGTAATTTTGCGCTGTGACAAATACCGTCTCGCATTTAAATAGTTTCAGTGACGAGGGTGCGTCGAACTTAAAATCTAGAAACAGTGTCTCAAAGTAGAACCTTCAAGCTTTAATTTAAGAGAAAAACGATTATTATACGACGATTTCTCGCGGAGTTGTCGTCGCTCGAACTTGGCCAATTTCTGTCAATCATTTTTCTCGGCTGTGATTTCTTTCGTAGATCGAGATAAACGAAGCAATCGTCGATCGCGAGATCGCGGATGATCGGCGCCGAGAGCCAAGCACCGGTCGTCGCCGATCGAGCGTGAATGGGGCGGTCGTGGATCGCGTGCGCGCGGCGATCAAGATCGTGACCGCATACCTGCGTAACGATCAATGCCAATTTCAGTGCTCGAGGTCGCGCTCGGCGCGCTGGTCCGGCCGTGGACGGTTCGCGTAGAAAATTCGCGAAGATCCGGCGGCGCGCGCATAGCCTTGCACGCTGCGTGCCATCCTATAAAGACGGTCCCGCGCGCCGCCCCCCTCCCCTCCCCGCGCGGCCCCGTGCCACGCATCGGCCGAGCGAGACGTCCCGAAAGAATGCGCGCGACGTGTTACGCGGAACCGAATCCGTCGAGCACCGCGCAGCGGCACACTTTATGCCAGCCCTTATCCTTTCTTCGGCACTTTTGTCGGGATCCCGGATCGATAAATCCGTTCGCGGCGTTGCCGGTGCACCCCCGCCGCGAGCCGACCTTTAACGCAGGCGAAAAGAAAGTCGCGTTAATGATCCCTGTCGGCGTAAAAAAAAACGCGAACGCAACGGACGGCCTTCCTTTTTATCTAGCCCCGGCCACCATAATGGCGGACAGTTAGGTTCAACGGACCCGGATTATGAATGTCCGCGACGCCGTGCGCGCGCGCACGTGTCCGAACGCTGCGCTCGATCATCCGAAAAGCTAGACACCGGAAGGTTTCGTGTGTAATTCGAGAAATCAGAATTTTCATTCAGTGGAACAGATGCTTCCTCGACTGTGAACATTTCTGGGAAAATAAAAGACAATTTATGTTTATATTTTGGCGTGTAATTCGACACTTTACCCGAATTCCGGAAGGAATATCGACCGGAGCGTTTATTTTGAACGTGCTGCGAGTGTATTTTTTGTTTCGAGAAAATTAAACGTTAACGTATCGGTCGATTAAAAAATGTAAATTAATTATGTCGAGTGTAGTAATGTTTCTATTGATTTATCAATGTGTAATTTGGTTAGACGAATTTGACTAAAGTTACATTACAGTCCATTTACAGCCTGTAAATATATATATATTAAATAAATAAATATATATTATATTAAGTAAATATAATATATAATATTGTAAATATTATATGTTATGCTGTAAATATAATTATATATATACATATTATAAGTCATATAAAATATATATAAGTAAATGGATATATATGTAAATGGACTTACACCATTTTCAAAATAAATGGTCCAACTACTCCGTTTGAAAAATCGAAAGTGACCTTCGTATCTCGACAAAGAAGCAAAATAAAGCATAAAACCGATAACAATATATACTATGTATATCATAATATCTTATATGTTTAACATCGACACTTTATGACGTGCAAGTAACAGCAGTCGCAGTTTTAATTCGTTCATTGACATCTGTAAACGCTGATTTGAAAGATATTTCTATTTTGGTAGTTAAAAATAAGCTATTCCTTTTTAGCGTTATTTTTAGATAAAGTGATCGTTGCTTAGATCAAAAATCGACGTACACTGTCATCTATCCTCAAACGTTATTTACTAACGTAGTACATAATTTATGCGTAGTTTGTTTACTATACGTGTGTACATCACCGCGGCGCTTCACCGAACTACCTAACCTATACAGTGCAATTTTGGATGAGCCGGTGCGAGCACGCTTGACCGCAGAGCGCCTAATCTAATTTGCAAAGTGCTGCAGTGAGAATATCGTGACCCTAGGAATTGTGGCCGTGTGTGTTCGTTTAAAAGAAAATGAATTATGTCAAGCTCGACAAGCAGCAATCGTAACGTCCGCGGTCTTTGGCTCGCAGCGATGGACACATAACCTCGATAACATATGCGCACTTTACATTACGCTTTTCGATGAAATCCGTGCTTTCGGCGACGCAATATTTTGTGAAAAGTGACTATTCAAGTTGAAGAATAATAGACGTAGCTCGAATTGTCGATTTATCGGCGCGAAAGCTCTTGTTTTCTCCGACAAAGTTCGCCTTCGTTGAGAACAGTGATTTTGAATTTTGCTGCCGAAGTTGCCGTAGTTCGTGTTACAAGTTAAAAAGCACAGTAGATCGACGCTCGAACGGAACGGACCTGTTGCACGAAAATATAACCGAGCATGCAAATAGATCGTTCACGCGTTTATTTATCGATTCTCCTTCGACCGTAGTTTCGTCGAGGCGCCGCGTCTGCTGGACGCGGCGTTAACATTGAATTTCGACGAAAATGAAACGCGAAACCGACCGCGTCGAAATTGTCCGCCTCTCGCGACGTTTCGGGAGAACAACGTTGTCGTTTGTAATCCGAGAACGTCCGCCAAGTTACGCGCACTATTATCGTACATATATACAAATTACATTTACGTAGAATGTTTCCAGAATCGCGTTTAAAACTCCGGGCAATTTGACCGTTGCACGACGAACAAAACAGGCTTCGAAAATCCACTCGAAATCGCTCCGCCAATTATTCGACGGCGGATCCCGAATGCGAGTTCTCGTTTTGAGCGCGTGTGTTTTTTTTTGCGAGATTCAAGATCAAAGAAACGGATAGATTTTCGGTCAGTGAAATTCCCTCGCTAGCGCGTCGACTATCCTCTGAAACGTGACGCTGTCCAGACCGCAAAATGGCATCTCCCGGGGCTGGAGGGGGGTCGATCTTCTCCGTCGGCGACGGAATATGTCGTCGAACTCGTCGACGGTGGTCGGAGGGTGTTTTTTTTTGCGAGATTCAGAATCAAAGAAACGGATAGATTTTCTCGTTGGCGCGTCGATTATCAATTATTTGACAGCGGTTTCTTGAGTTGTCGAGTTTGCCGGCGTGAAAGCGCGGTAATCCTACGCTTACCCTATTTCTGCGAGATCGATCCGCGATTACGATGATCACCCGGCCCCGACAATGAGTCACTCTTCTAACGAAGCTCCGCTTCGTATCTAGGACTCCTATATAGACACGGCTGTTCGTACGTGCCTCGAACGGTCGTGCGCTCGCGCGCGCGCGGCGAACACGATCGTTTTCGCCCGACGTTTTAATAGAAACATTCCCGGCCGGCCGTGACAGAGACAACAACGTCGTCGGCATAATTACAATATTTTTCCTACGCCTGTTAGGCCTGCTTGTCCCTTATGCCGGCGATTACGATCGGGATTACTTGAATCACGTGGAGGCCGTGTGATGCATGGACGCGCGAAGACAAAGCGGCGAACGTCGCGAACGTTAATCGTTGTTTAATTGCACGGCCGCGATTCTCGGCGTGCTCGCTCGGTTTCGCGGAACAGCGGAAGGAAGTTCGGCTTGGAATTAATAGCTGTTGCGACTGTACTACGGGAGGACGCGAGTCGAGACGTCGTTCCGGAGGGCGGTGGACGTTTTTGTCGCGTCAAAGTCTAACGAACTTTGAGCGTGCAGTCGGAAAGAATGAGAAAACGAGTTTCGATTGTAGTCGAACATCTTCTCTACAGGGTTATGTCAAGGTTATGTCGGGCGGGTTGCTTAATGGCGGGTTCCTCGGATCATTTGAAGCAACTTCTTCCTTTACAAAAATGTTCTCCGAGGCACCGTTAACGAGTTATTAACGAAAAACCAGTGACCAATAAGAATCGAGTACGGCCGACGCTAGGCGGCCCGGCCAACCAGCGCGCGAAGCCCGGTTCCGCTCGTTGGCTCGGTCGCCTCGCGCCAGCCGAGCTCGCCTCTCATTGGTCACTGTTTTTCGTTGATAACTCGTTAACGGTGCCTCGGAGAATATTTTTGTAAAGGAAGAAGTTGCTTCGAATGACCCGAGGAACCCGCCACTTTCGGATTGCGAGACATTTTTGGGACACCCTGTATATCGGCCACAGTGAGGAATTTTGGTCCGATAAACCGGAGCACCGTAGAAGCCCGACCGATCCACATCGGCCGGGATTCCCGATGCGGCCGTGTAGGCCTGCGCAGCCTCTCGCGGTGCTCCCCGTATCTCTTACTGCGCTGCGTGGCTGGAGCCATTTGGTATTCCAGCCGAAGTATGCCAGCGAAATAACAGTACCTGCCAGAGCGACGAGCGGCCGAGCACGAGAGCCGCGGTGAAACACGGTCCACCTTCGGTGGTCCTAGGCTCGCCAGCTAGGTCAGTGCCACCTCGGATTTTAGTGTCGGGACAGTAATTGGACCCGCTGCCCTGGCGTGCCAATTACCGTGCTCCTCCCCGGCCGTTGCACCGTCGCAATTATTTCAACTTGCATTCGAACGCAACATCGTTGAATTAACGAAATTAATCCTTTTTTCTTTTTAAGGTTATATTAATCATTTTTCCGTACAATGCTTCAACTTCCCATGTGCGCAGTGATTTAACCTAACCTAAAACTATCTTGAAACCTCTACGTTCCGTAACCGAAGGTTCGAGAACCTTCGAAAGCATAATTAACCCCTTAACGCGCAGAAACGTATTAACACGGGCGTGCAAAACCGGCCAAAATGTGCAGACCCGTATATATACGGTCGGCGTCGCAACTTATGTCGCTAAAATGTTCAGATTCGAATATATCCGGGCAGTAAAAATAACTTAATAAAAACCAAGGAAAACATTCAATTTATTGATATTCATCGTGTAATTCTGTATTGTAAGCTGTAAAGTTTGTTTATTTGGGATTATAAAATATGGCCTTGTAGGGTGACACTTATAAGCATCTCTGACCTGGTAATTGTTTCTATCTATCTATATCCATTATTGCGTATCTAATTAGCGTTGGCACTTTTGTGAGTTTTGTTATGACTAATTTATTTATTACTCTCCAGTTATCTCCGATCTCTTTCTATTTTTTGCTTATTCAGGAATAAAATATGCACTTTCAGGATGGCACTTATGAACATTTAGTGTATTATTCCTGAGCAAGTCGTGAAGTAAAGTAGACGTTATCAAAGTGAATTTCTTCAAAGACAATTGTTTTTTATTTTTTACAAATATTATTAGTGTCAACATATAAAAACGTTTTTGTTTTATGGTGTATTTTTATAGAGAATAAATTGGATTTTTAGTGTATAAAAGGTATGTTTTCTAATGTTGAAATAAGGAATGTTGGGCTATGTGCTGTGCACCTTGTTTTGAAATTTACCATACAAAAGAAAATTTTGAATAGTTTTAGTTTATTATATATTTTTCAGCTAATAAATATTATTATTATATTATTACAAATTTAGGTAAAATTAAATATTTTTCAGTTTTTTTCGTCTCCTCCTTCCCCTTCAAAATAGTAACCGGTAATTGAAAAACAGTACGATGGGTACAAAATTCGATCTGCAATGCGATTCAATATTCACTATAATTATTTATCCACTATTTTTATTGAATTTTTAGTAATTTTCGCTTTTTTTTACATATTTATTGAAATTAAGGTCCAAATATGTATTTTCTTAGATAAAAAAAATTGATTTTTTTTGGTCGGTTTTTTTTTTTTAAATTGTGCATTAAGGGGTTAACCAATTGCGCGGAAAATTTATCGATAAACACCTGTGACAATTTAACATAATTATTTACGAAGTTGACAGTTTGTCGAAGATCTTTGTTAATAGTCTTGTACGATGAATTATGGTACAATGAACTTGCAGCGACTTAACCTAACCTAAAACTATCTTGAAACCTCTACGTTTCTTAACCGAAGGTTCGAGAACCTTCGAAAGCATGTATATACCGGCCGGGACGAATTTTACGGAGCGTTTCCACCGAACGTGTCGCCGCGACGTCGTCTGTCGCGACGCGTTCGGCTTGCTAACTGGAGCAACACCTGTCCGGGTGACCGCGTTCCCGATGACGCTTCGACGTGTCGCGAATACCTTGACCGGTGATCGACGGCGAACCTGCCGCAATCAAAGAGACGACTGTCTTCCCTCGGATCGCAGCATCTTCTCAGCTAGGAGAGTAGAGAACCGGTTACTACGGGCTGCGGACCAATTGCCGCGCCTCTCGTTCGCTTTCGGGCATTATTTACTCTAGGCTTGTCGTGTAAGATGAGTTAAATTCTTTCATTTGAAAGTAAATAAACTAGAAGAATTTCGAAATAATATTGTCATGGAATAATATACTAGAATAAATTAGGACAGATACAGCAATATTTTATTTTTTTATTCTAGACTTGTCGAATAAGATGTGTTAAATTCTTCCATTTGAAAGTAAATAAAATAGAAGTATTTTGAAATAATGTTGTAATGGAATAATATACTAGAATAAATTAGGACAGATACAACAATATTTTATTTTTTTATTCTAGACTTGTCGAATAAGATGTGTTAAATTCCCTTCAGTTGAAACTAAATAAAATAAAAGAATTTCGAAATAATATTGTAATGGAATAATATAATAGAATAAATTAGAGCAGACGTAGCAACATTTTATTTTTTACTCTAGGCTTTTTGTATTAGATGTGTTAATTCTTTCATTTGAAAGTAAATAAAATAGAAGAATTTTGAAATAATATTGTAATGGAATAATATAATAGAATAAATTAGAGCAGATGTGTAGCAACATTTTATTTGTTAGTATAGGCTTGTCGAATAAGATGTGTTAAATTCCTTTCATTTGAAAATAAATAAAATCGAAGAATTTTGAAATAATATTGTAATGGAATAATATAATAGAATAAATTAGGGCAGATGTGGCAACATTTTATTTTTTACTTTAGGCTTGTCGAATAAGATGTGTTAAATTCTTTTCAGTTGAAAATAAATAACATAGAAGAATTTTAAAATAATATTCTAATGGAATAATATAATAAAATAAATTGGGACTGGCGTAACAACATTTTATTTTTTACTCTAGGCTTTTTGTATAAGTTGTGTTAAATTCTTCCATTTGAAAATAAATAAAATAGGAGAATTTCAAAATAATATTATAATGTTATAATATATTAGAATAAATTAGGACAGATATAGCAATATTTTATTTTATCGTATCTATGTATTTTACTCGTTCACCGGTGAGCGTTAATTTCGATTCTTTCTTAATTTTAATTTCAATCTGCATAATAAATCCTGTTCAATTTTAGCCTACTCTATTTTAATGCATTTGATTTAATTTCATTTTATCATATTACTTTATCTCGCTCTATTTTAATCTATGTTTTAATATAATCGTACCTGATTTTAGTATAATTGAATATTTTATTTTATCTAATCTGTCTTATTCGATAAATTTAACGGTAATTCTGCGTCCACGATTCGTGCAACTAGGCTTTTTATTTTCTTGAAATACGTTCGCTCATAAATAGTCTGTTAGCAAACGATGGAAGCCTTTTTCTTCAGCTCCAATTTTTCTGAATCGACGCATGAAAATGAGAGTTCGCGGACATTGTTGCATAAAATACGCTGTCATATCGAAAAAATCAGACGAACCTATACGATCGGTCGTTCGGCGACTGCGTCAATAAAATGCAGCGTCTGCTCGCGCTCGAAGATTCGAACCAAGTAGAGCGTCCCAGGAGGCCAGGCCGTTCGAACAACCAAGGCTGAGCATTCCAGCATCGCTGTCCGGTTATCATCTTGCGAAACGATCGAGTTTTCCAGGTATCGCGGCGTAATCCACGGCGGAATAACCCTCGGTATCGCTTGCAACCGATGCAAAACCGTGGGATTCTGCGGATGGACTAGATCGCCGTTGATTTCTTTGCGGCGCCGCATCGAACCGCGCCGCGCCGTACTGCGTCGCATCGTATTGCACCGCATCGAACCGCGCCGCGCCGTACTGCGTCGCATCGTATTGCACCGCATCGCGCCGCACCGCATTGGACCGCGCCGCGCCGCATTGGACCGCGCGGCACCGCGCCGCACAGTGATGCGTTCTTATGGGCGTTCGCGATAATAATCGTAACTTCTAAACTAATTAATTTTCGTCCTATATACGTTAATACTTTTTTAAAGGGAATACAAAGATGAATCGATTTGTACATAAATAATATACATTACTATTAATAAATACGTTATATACAAATACGTCAAGCTTTTATGTCAAAGATATCTCAAGATAAGTGATCAATGGTCACTGATCAGGAGACAGTGAACAAGTGGTCAATGGTCATAGATCAATGTTCACTGTTCAATTTTCATTGTTCAATGTTCATTGTTCATTGTTCAATGTTCATTGTTCACTATTCACTGTTCAATGTTCATTGTTCAATATTCATTGTTCATTGTTCAATGTTAATTGTTCAATGTTCACTGTTCAATGTTCACTGTTCAACGTTTATTGTTCAATGTTCATTGTTCAATATTCACTATTCAATGTTCACTGTTCAGCGTTTATTGTTCAATGATCACTATTCAATGTCTATTGTTCACTATTCAATGTTCATTGTTCAATGTTCAATGTTCAACGTTTATTGTTCAATGTTCATTGTTCAATATTCACTATTCAATGTTCATTGTTCAATGTTCAATGTTCAATGTTCATTGTTCAATGTTCAATGTTCACTATTCAATGTTCACTATTCAATATTCATTGTTCATTTTTCATTGTTCAATATTCATTGTTCAATGTTCACTGTTTAATATTCAATGTTCAATGTTCATTGTTCAATGTTCACTGTTCAACGTTTATTGTTCAATGATCACTATTCAATGTTCATTGTTCATTGTTCACTATTCAATATTCATTGTTCAATATTCATTGTTCAATATTAATTGTTCAATGTTCACTGTTTAATATTCACTGTTCAATGTTCACTGTTCACTGTTCACTGTTCAACGTTTATTGTTCAATGATCACTATTCAATGTTCACTGTTCAACGTTTATTGTTCAATGTTCAATGTTCATTGTTCAATATTCACTATTCAATGTTCACTATTCAATGTTCAATGTTCATTGTTCAATGTCCACTGTTCAATGTTCAATACAGGAATTGAATACCACCACCATTATTTCGAAGTATCCGTATCATACCGGTATCAGTTAAGCCGTTATCAGCTAAAACAATTTTAATACAGATATTTACAATCGATACTGCTATTTTCATAGATATCGTTAACGGCGACTAGTCCAAATCGCGTCGCTGGTTCACGCGACAACGTTACGGTCTCAAGAGACCTTGAGAGAGAGAGAGAGAGAGAGAGAGAGAGAGAGAGAGAGAGAGATCGCAGGCTGCCACGATTGTCCTCAAGGTATCACAGGGCCCGTCGGCCAACGGTGGTGGACGGCTGGGCCCGGTTGGGCCCGACAGCCGAAGTAATTACAGGCTGACGCGGAGGCACGGGTCCGCGCGCTCGGGAATCTTCGCCAACGGGATCGACAATTGGACGGTGCGGAGGGGCCACGGCTATGATTTATCGATACACCGATAAGCGCACCTCCGATAATCATTTATAAACGAACGAGCCGGCCGGTCGGTCGGCCGCAAAGCTGAGAGACTCCGAGACCGAGTTCCCGAGTTCCGAGTCCGAGTCCGAGTCGGAGAGCGCGTAAGCCGAGCACAGAAGGGACGGATCCCTCGTCCTTTTGTCGATCCCGGGAGGCCGCAGGAATGCGCCTACCAGACAAATCGCCATCAGGCCGGGCATCGCGCGAGAGTAATGACCATAATCCCCACGGCTGATTTTTCACCTTTGTCAAACCGCGTCCTGTCGTGTCGCGTCGCGTCGCGTCGCGTCCTGTCCTGTCGCCTTCTTCGACGTACAGTGGAACTCCATTTATCGCGACGGAAATTTTCGACAATGCCCGACGCGACGGCGAACCTTCGCCGATCTCCCGGGGTCGGTGGAGCCGATTACTGTGCCCCTGTTCTGTGGCCCTCGGGTTCGGGGCCCTTTTATCCAGTCGAATCTAAACACGACGCTGTATTATTGGTTTTTGCAACTAGGATCACTGTTTTAAATAATTTGCAAAGAATTGTAACTTAAAAAATTAACGCTGGATCTACTGAACACCAATCTGAAAATGGTTTCTGATTTTTTTCTGTCATGGTTCTCGATATTATAAACATTTTTCCAGGAGAGATTGACGGATATTTATCTTTATCGAAGCATAGAAATCGTACGAAGTTGAAGCAAATTCAATTTAATCGTTATCAATGTGAAATAATTAATATTATAAAGCAATTAATATCGTTATGAAAACTGGTCTCTCGAAAGTAGGCGTGAAGGACGTTTATTGAGCGCTGATTGCCGGTGTACAGATACCATATATCCCAAAAATGTCTAAAATTCTAGCAAAAAATATTCCTCAGGTCATTTGGAGCAACTTTTTCCTTTGCGAAAATGCGATCCGCGGCTCCGTTCACGAGTTATTAACGAAAAACAGTGACCAGTGAGAGATCGCGCCCGACGCCCCGCCCTCGCGAGCACCGCCGCCGCGTCAGGCGGCCCGCGCGACGCGCATTGACCCCAAAGGCGGAGCGCCGGCCGCTCTCGCTCTCCGATTGGTCCACGTTTTTCGCGAATAACTCGTAAACGAAGCCTCGTAGAGCATTTTCGCAAAGGAAAAAGTTGCTTCAAATGACCTGAGGAACCTAATGACCTAATTGAAATGACCTAATTCCCCGCTCGTACAATAAGTACGAGCTAACTAATTCCCCGCTCGAAAGTCACGAAATATGGCCGATTCTTTAGGGAAAAGGCGCCGCGCTCGCAGAAACGCGCCGCGCGTTTAGGCGAGCAGCTTCCCGGCGCTATTATGTCCGCGGCCGGGCACGGAGTTCCGCGTCTCGGGTGTCGTTCGAGGAGGCAACCGGTAACCAGCTACGCCGGGTACCTCGTAAATTCCTGGCTCGACGATCTTAGAGATTATAACATTAATCAGTCCTCGCTATCGGGACGTTCCTCTCGAACGAGGAAGCCGGCAGAGAGTATCCCGCGCGGAGTACCCTAAGCTCGAAGAGCAGCGAAGGCCAGCGAACGCCGCCGCTGCGAGCTATGATACTTTCATTAGGCGGGCAAATCGTGCTTGTACGTTCTTAGGGTTTAACGCGCGCGCGCGCGCGCGAGAACGGCGCCGGGATATCTTGTAAGAGCAGGACTGCGGATATGTTTATGCGATTCCGAATTTCCCGAGATTATCTTGTATGGAATGGGAAACATTTATTTCGTTGGCGGATGGGTTATTTATGGCGCCACGGAGAGAGCGCGCGCGCGCGTGTCATTAACCCTGCCGCGGTGTCGAGGGTTACGTTGAATCGTCCGCATTCTTGTGTCTTTTTTATTAACGACGGACGGTAAAGGAGCGGTAAAAGAGCGGCTGGTTTTGTGTATTTGTTTGTAAATGTGACGATGAGACGTTTGTTCGGATTTTTGGCTAGCGTTGGTCGCGATTTTGCGGTGATTTTGTAAAATGAGAGAAGGAAGTAATGTGAAATAAAATTGGATGAAATGAAGCGGGAGAAAATAAAATAGGATGGAATAAAATGCGATGAATTAAGCTCTCGATTGAAACGCAATAAATGAAATTGGAAGTGAGATACAATAAATTAAATTCGAATGAAACGCGATGAATTAAATTGAAATAAGATGCAATAAATTAAGCTCGAATGAAATGCGATAAATTAAATTGAAGTAAGATGCAATAAATTAAATTCGAATGAAATGCGATAAATTGAATTGAATTAAAATACAATAAATTCAACTCGAATGAAATACAATGAATTAAATTGAAGTAAAATACAATAGAGCAATAAATTAGGTTGAAGCAAACAACAATGATTTATACGACGAATTAAACCATTAGGCTGTTATTAACTGTGAATATTGTTTATGACCACTAACATGTATATTGAATAAATAACTCATAAATGTGACCTTACAATAGGACCAATCGTAAATTAACAAATTAGTGAACAGCTGTGGATCGCAATTTATGCACCTCATTCCGCGAGAAATCATCGTAGAAGGATGATCTTCGGCTCAAATTAAAGCTCGAAATCTCTGCTTTAAGACACTCTTTCTGGATTTTCGGTTCGATGCACTCACACCATTGTAAACCTTGAAATGCGAGGCCAAGCTTTTCATATTAAAAATGGTTAATTTCGACAGAATGTACGAACTTCGACAAATTTTTTTCGGGAATGCCGTTAGCAACGGAATAAAGTTCGATCCTTCCTCTTCAATTAAAAAAAAAAGAAACTCGCCTGCGATTTTTTTTCCCAAAGTCACAGCACTTCGAAGCGACCCATGGATATTCGTCGAAGGGTGATGCAAAAGTCATCGTAGGGTGACGATGCAAGGGTTGCTTTAAAGTCCTGTAACTTTGCGTAAAAAAATCGCAGCCGCGTTTCTTTTTCTTCAAATTGAAGCGGAAGGAACGAGCTTTATTCTCCCGCAAACGGTATTCTAGGAAAAAATTTTCCAGAGATCGTGCATTTCGTCGAACTTGACAATTTTCAATGCGACAAACATGGCCTCGCGTTTGAATAGTTACAGTGTCGAGGGTGCGTCGAACTTAAAGTCGGAAAAGGGTGTTTGAAAGCAGAGGTTTCGAGCTGTAATTTAAGAAAAAATTCGTCGTCCTACGATAATTTTCCGCGGAGTTGTCGCCGGTCAAAGTTGGCCTATTATAAAAACTGAACGATCGTTAGTCCTTTTTAAACCCGTCTAGAACCACCGTTATCATTTAGCATCATCTTAACAAATTTTTCCTCTCGTGAATACCGTTTGCAGGAAAATAAAGCTCGATCCTTCCGCTTCAATTTAAAAAGAAGAGAAACGCGGCTGCGATTTTTCTTTCCGAACGGCAAACACGGCGAACACGGCCTCGCATTTGAGTGGTTACAGCGGCGAGGGTGCGTCAAATATTAAAATCCAGAAATTCTGTTTTAAAGTAGAGCTTTCGAGCTGTAATTTAAGAGAAGAGTCATCGTCCTACGACGATTTTTCGCGGAGTTATCGTCGGACAAAGTTGCATCATTTCTAGCCATAATTCTTTTCAGCATCGTATCGCTCGCTTCTTTATCGATTTATTCCGATCTCCGACTTAACCGGTTCAGTCCAAAAGTCGTCGAGTCACCGTTAATTGACATGAAGTCAATTTGACGTAGCACTGAAAGAGGAAAGCAAATATTCGAGTTAAAGAATAATAGGCGCAGCTCGAGTTGTCAATTTATTAGCGTGAAAGGTCTCATTTTCTCGGTCAAAGTTCGCCTTCATCGAGAAACCACGGCAATACCTGCACTTGCCTCATAATAAATTTTCAATTACATTATATGATAAACGATCGAAAGGGGCAAAGCCGTCGGTGGCACTTCGCTAGGCAAGTTGCATAGAACAGAGCGACAGCGACGGTCGCCGATCTCGAACGGCGACGGCGAACGCGACGCGAGACGCGTCTCGGTCTCGCGAGTTGCCGCGGTTTTCCTAAATTCTGCGCGACGGGACGCTATAAGTTCGCGAAAATTCACTTCAATAAATAAAGTTACGCAAGCCCTCGTTATCGCCCGTTTCCGCCAAGTTGCGCATAGAACAGAGCGACGGCGACGACACGGGGAGAGCGCGACTCTTTCGGTGAACCGCGGCGCGCAAATCATAAGCGAGGAGCACGCTAGAGCACGCTGGAACAATAGAGCATCTGTTCCTGTAGGGGGTCAATGGACATCGCAAGGTGAGGTGCTCGCATGTCTTTGACCGGGATGACACGCAGAAACAACGCGGCTCATCCGGATACTTAGAGGGGGTTAAGTCAGAGAGTCAGAGTCGAAGGCGGACGAGAAGGCTGAGGAGGCGGCTGCGGAGGAAGAGGAGGGTGCTGGGTGGGGAGGGAACGCTTAATTGCATTACAGATTTTAATTGCGCACGGTTGCTCCCTGCCCGCCCTGTTCCTCCGCAGCCGCGGCCGCAGCGAGCGATTTTAACGGAACACCGTGCCGTGCCGGCGAACCGCCGCCGCAGCAACGAACAAAGCGTGCTTCGAAATTGAGAGCCATGTATTTATTGCGCGCAACTAGGAACGCGAGGCGGCCATTTCATGGTAACGACCGATTCTCATTGCGCCGATCGCTATGTTACTCATTGCCGGGCTCCGCGCGGCTGTTCGCCGCTGACGCGCGTTAATTTCTCGCTTTAGCCTCGCGGATCTTTATCCGCCGTTCCGCGACTTACCGCGGATAAGCGGTCCCATTATCCGACATCGATCGCGATCTTTTCTTCACGATGATTTTTCCTGATACTCGAGGCGGCCCCGTCCAGCCGGAAACACCGAACGCCGGTCGTATTTTCTTCGGATACGATCGTTGATGTACGCGCGTTTCTGTGGCGTTTTCTTACGCTGACCTCGAATCGATTAAATTGTATATTTGTTGTATAGTGCAATTTGTTTTTATTCGATTGTTATATTATATGGTTCAAGAGTGAATTTAATTCAATTATTATATCATATGGTTCAAGAGAATTTTATTCAATTATTATATTATATAGTTCAAGTGAGAATTTAATTCAATTATTATATCATATAATTTAAGCAAATTTAATTCAATTATAATATTATATAATTCAATTCAATTATTATAGTACAAATTATTAATTGAATTCAATTCAATTATTCTATTACAAATTGATAATTGAATTCAATTTAATTATTATATTACAAATTATAAACTGAATTCAATTCAATTATTATATTACAAATTACTAATTGAATTCAATCCAATTATTATATTACAAATTACTAATTGAATTCAATCCAATTATTATATTACAAATTACTAACTGAATTCAATTCAATTATTATATTACAAATTATGAATCGAATTCAATTCGATTATTATACTACAAATTACTAATTGAATTCAATTCAATTATTCTATTACAAATTGATAATTGAATGCAATTCGTTTATTATATTCCAAATTATTAATTGAATTCAATTAAATTATTATATTACAAATTACTAATTGAATTCAATCCAATCATTATATTACAAATTATTAATTCAATTCAATTCAATTATCGTATTACAAATTATTAATTGAATCACCTCGACGACTTTTTATCTCGTCGATATTTCTTTTTCGACAACGAAAGAGTTTTCTTTCTTACAACAGGGAAAAATGTAATGGTATCGGAAAATTCGTACGTTAATACGTCTATTTATTATACGACGACGCGCATAAAGACACCGGTAAAAATTTCAGCTTTCGTCGTTGTTCGAGGTACATACATATGAATTTTGTTCGACGATTATCGGCGCTCTGTGCCAGCAGCATACGAAGCGGGAGAGAGAGAGAGAGAGAGAGAGAGAGAGAGAGAGAGAGAGAGGAGATCGCCGCTTCTTCTTTTCAATGAATCGTGAAATATTATATTCGACGAGGAGCGGCGCGACGGATAATACGGAATAACGTTCCGAACGCGAGCGTCCGCATATCTTCTTCCTCCTGCTCGGCTAGAATAGCCGTCCCTCGACCTTTTACGTTCTCCTAAGCCCGGGCGTATTCCTGTTTTAAGGTCCCATAGAATCACGACGGGGAAGACGTGGGATAGCGGATAAGGGATCGAAGTGGCGAGGGAAGGACCCGGGACTGTCGCGAGAGAGACGCAGAGAGAGAGAGAGAGAGAGAGAGAGAGAGAGAGAGAGAGAGAGACAATGACGGAGACAGGGGCAGAATGTGAGAGAACGGGGAACAAAGAGAAAGAGAGAGAGAGAGAAAGAGAAACGGAGAGAATGAGGATTTCTTTCTGTCGCTATTTCTCTCTCTTTCTTTCGGTTTCTATTTCCCTCTCTTTCTTCCTGTTTCTATTTCCCTCTCTTTCTTTCTGTTTCTTTTCCTCTGTCTCTTCCCCTTTGTGTTTCTCCTTCTTTCTCTCTTTCTTTCTGTAACTTCCTCTATCTCTCTTTTTCTGAAAGGAGTAGAGACAGAGAAAAAGAAACAGAAAGAAAGAGAAAAATAGAAACAGAAAGGAAGAGAGAAAGAAAGAGACAGAGAAAAAGGAACAGAAAGAAAGAGACAGAAGGAGATACAGAAAGAAAGAGTGAAAGAAAGAGACAGAGAAAAAGGAACAGAAAGAAAGGGAGAAAAGAAACACAAAGAAAGAGAAAAATAGAAAGGAAGAGAGAAATAGAAACAGAAAGAGAGAGAGAGAAAGAGAGAGAGAGAAGAAGAGAAACAGAAAGAAAGAGAAAAATAGAAACAGAAAGGAAGAGAGAAATAGAAACAGAAAGGAAGGGAGAAATAGAAACAGAAAGAAAGAGAGAAATAGAAACAGAAAGAAAGGGAGAAATAGAAACAGAAAGAAAGAGAGAAATGGAAACAGAAAGAAATAGAGAGAGAGAGAGAGAGAGAAACAGAAAGTGAAAGAAAGCGCAAGAGAAACAGAAATAGAGAGAGAGAAAGAGAGCCAAAGATAAAGAGAGAGAGAGAGAAGGGGAACCAAAAAGAAAAGGAGAGACAAAGAGAATCAAATAGAAAGTGAACCAAAGCGAGAAGGAGAGACAAAGAGAACCAAAGAGAAAGAGGAAAAGAGAATCAAAGAGAAAGAGAGAAAAGGAGAACCAAATAGAAAGAGGGAGAGAAAGTGAACTAAAGAGAAAGAGAGAGAGAGAGAGAAAGGGAACCACAGAGAAAGAAAAAAAGAGAATCAAAGAGAAGGAGAGAAAATATAACCAAATAGAAAGAGAGAGAGAGAGAGAGAGAAAGTGAACCGAAGAGAAAGATAGAGAGAGAGAGAGAGAGAGAGAGAAAGTGAACCGAAGAGAAAGATAGAGAGAGAGAGAGAGAGAGAGAAAGTGAACCGAAGAGAAAGATAGAGAGAGAGAGAGAGAGAGAGAGAGAGAGGGAACCACAGAGGAAGAAAAAGAGAGAATTAAAGAGAAAGAGAGAAGAAGAGAACCATATAGAAAGTGAACCAAAGAGAAAGAGAGAAACAAAGAGAACCAAAGAGAAAGAAAAAAAGAGAATGAAAGAGGAAAAGAGAAAAAGAGAACCAAATAGAAAGAAGGAGAGAGAAAGGGAACCACAGAGAGAGAGAGAGAGAGAGAGAAAACGAGAACCAGAGAAAAAGAGAACCAGGGAGAAAGAGAACCAAAGAAAAAGGGAGAGAAAAAGAGAGAATGAGAAACAGAGAAAGAAAGAGCGAGAGAGAGAAAGAGAGAACGAGAAACAAAGAGCGAGAGAGAAACCGAGAAACAGAGAGAGAGAGAGAGATAGAGAGAGAGAGAGAGAGAGAACCATATGGAAAGAGAAGGAGAGAGAGAAGGAGAGGCAGAAGAAAGCCGAAGAATGGCGGATCGTCATCTTCACGCGATGCCGAGCGAGGCGAACTTATGTAACGCTTTCATGCAAGACAAGGCCAAGGTTTCCGCGACGCGGCCGCCTCGCTCGGTGCCCGTGTGGTCCCACCGTTTCATATTGTTTTATGCCGCGGAGACGGCGACGCATTTAATTACGTATATCGAAAGAAATGATGCGGCCCCTGCGCTACCTTGGACCACCGAGACGGCGGAATTCATGGTCGCCCGACGACTCACGGGACACGGTCCTCGATTGTATAATTTTATTGGGAAATCGAGACACGCGCGGCGAATTCCGCCTGCGTGTTTTCGCAGTAGTTCTTCGCTATACATGTATAGAAACCGAATGAAAAATTTGCTCAGCGATTTCTGGGTTCTCGGGAAACGTACGAATGTGATCTAGAAACGTCTGAACGCGATCTAAAAATATTTAAACGTGATCTAAGGACGTCTATTATAATCGTAATAATAATAATAATTAATAACTAATGTATTTACTATATTTAGATAATTTATATATTTCTTATATATTTATATATTATATTTATATATTTATAATTTAAATAATTTATATATTTCTCTTATTTAATATATTTAAATAATATTTACCGTATTTACTTTAATTAATAACTAATATTTACTATATTTACTTTAATTAATAATTAATATTTACTGTATTTGAATAATAATTAAATAAATATAATTAAATAATATTTACTGTATTTACTTTAATTAATAACTAATATTTACTATATTTAAATAACAATTAAATAAATATAATTAAATAATATTTACTGTATTTACTTTAATTAATAACTAATATTTACTATATTTAAATAACAATTAAATAAATATAATTAAATAATATTTACTGTATTTACTGTAATTAATAACTAATATTGAAAAATATTTAAACGTAATCTAAGAACATAAAATCATCTAAATATAATCTAAAAATTTAATAAGTCTTAAATTTAGAAAAATCTGATGTCTACAAAAATCTGAGGTCAGAAAATGTCTAGACTGTAAAGTTCACAAAAATCTGAAGTAAAACAATTTCTGGGATCTAAAATCAACAAAAATCTGAAGTGAAAAAATTTCTACAGTCTAGAATCAACAAAAATCTGAAGTGAAAAAATTATCCAGAGTTTAAATTCTGTAAAAATCCGGAGTCAACAAATTTTTAGAGTCTAAAATCAACAAAAATCCGGAGTCAAAAAAAGGAAAAGAATTTCTAAAGTTTCGAAATGTCTAAACATTGTCCGAATCCACGTTTCCATATCGAAACGCACGGAACAAGTCCCGGCGAGGACCCACGCGTTCTATTTCCTATACGAGACGACTTCGAACGAAGCGGTTTTTTTTTCTCAGATCATTTGCTATCACAATCGGCGTTAACGCGATATTGTTCTCTCTCTCTCTCTCTCTCTCTCTCTCGGCTTTTTCTTCTGCCGGCAGACCTTCGTCCGCCACTGAAACGCGTTCTCGCCGCTCCCCCCACCCCTCTACCCGCGAGATGCGTTATCAATGTAAATCGTCGCTTATCTCGCGGGAAGTTTTCCCTCGTATTTTCTCACTTTCGTTGTTCGCCGTTCACCGTGCTCGCCATTGTGCGCAGCCTCGTCCGTCCGTCTAATAACGGGAGAGACTCGAAGTGGAGTATACGGAATCGAGAAAACTTTAACAAGCTTCGCGGAAAAAGGCGAGTGGGAACGAGCGCGGTCCCGTTACTCGTCACTCTCATTGTCGACGGGCATGTCGATCTTGTCGAACCGCCGCCTTATCTTGTATCTGCGCCTTATATACATTCGCGCCGGCTAATTTCAGAGAGAAATACACCGCAATCTTTGCGGCGCCGATGCGATTTACAAGAACGTAACGGAACGTAATTGCTGCGATAATAATACTTCTTTACGAACCGCGTTGGTTTCGCGTGAAAATTAATTGAATTCTTACTTGATATCACAATTCGATTATATTTATTTCAAGTAAGATTGAATTTTTATTTTAAAGGAAATTCAATATTTATTTTGACTAGAATTCGATACTTATTTGAAATAAAATTCAATTATGAAGTGTCTAGAAGTATTTTTGAAGGCTGTGGTACAAATGTTTATTACTTGTACAAGTAAAGATTAATATTTCTTTTAGATACGATTCAATTTCGATTTTTATTTCGAATAAAATTCAATTGTTTGGTTTCGAGTTATATTCGATATTTGTTTCGAGGGAAATTCAATTTTTGGTATAAGTTAAATTCAGTATTTATTTTGAGTAAAATTCGATATTTATTTGAAACAAAATTCAATTATGGAGCGTCTAGAAATATTTTTGAAGGCTGTGGTACAAATGTTTATTACTTGTACAAGTAAAGATTAATATTACTTTTAGATACGAATCAATTTCGATTTTTATTTCGAATAAAATTCAATTTTTTGGTTTCGAGTTATATTCGATATTTGTTTCGAGGGAAATTCAATTTTTGGTTTAAGTTAAATTCAGTATTTATTTTGAGTGGAATTCAATATTTATTTTGAGTAAGATTCGATATTTATTTCAAGTAAGATTCAATTTTTATTTTAAAGGAAATTGAATATTTATTTTGACTAGAATTCGATACTTATTTGAAATAAAATTCAATTATGAAACGTCTAGAAGTATTTTTGAAGGCTGTGGTACAAATGTTTATTACTTGTACAAGTAAAGATTAATATTTCTTTTAAATACGATTCAATTTCGATTTTTATTTCGAATAAAATTCAATTTTTTGGTTTCGAGTTATATTCGATATTTGTTTCGAGGGAAATTCAATTTTTGGTATAAGTTAAATTCAGTATTTATTTTGAGTAAAATTCGATATTTATTTGAAACAAAATTCAATTATGGAGCGTCTAGAAATATTTGTGAAGGCTGTGGTACAAATGTTTATTACTTGTACAAGTAAAGATTAATATTACTTTTAGATACGAATCAATTTCGATTTTTATTTCGAATAAAATTCAATTGTTTGGTTTCGAGTTATATTCGATATTTGTTTCGAGGGAAATTCAATTTTTGGTTTAAGTTAAATTCAGTATTTATTTTGAGTGGAATTCAATATTTATTTTGAGTAAGATTCGATATTTATTTCAAGTAAGATTGAATTTTTATTTTAAAGGAAATTTAATATTTATTTTGACTAGAATTCGATACTTATTTGAAATAAAATTCAATTATGAAGTGTCTAGAAGTATTTTTGAAGGCTGTGGTACAAATGTTTATTACTTGTACAAGTAAAGATTAATATTTCTTTTAGATACGATTCAATTTCGATTTTTATTTCGAATAAAATTCAATTGTTTGGTTTCGAGTTATATTCGATATTTGTTTCGAGGGAAATTCAATTTTTGGTATAAGTTAAATTCAGTATTTATTTTGAGTGGAATTCAATATTTATTTTGAGTAAGATTCAATATTTATTTCAAGTAAGATTCAATTTTTATTTTAAAGAAAATTCAATATTTCTTTTGAGTAAAATTCGATGTTTATTTGAAACAAAATTCAATTATGAATCGTCTAGAAGTATTTTTGGAGGCTGTAGTGAAAAATATATTGAGTTTTATTTAAAATAACGATTGAATAACTTAAACTAAAAAATTGAATTTTGTTTCAGATAAATATTGAATTTGACTCGAAATAAATATTGAATGGCATTTAAAATAAAAATTGAATTTTACTTGAGATAAATATTGAATTTAACTTAAACCAAGAAATTGAATTTTTACTTAAAATAAATATTGAATTTAACTTGAACCAAAAAAATTGAATCTTGTTTCGAATAAATATTGAATTTAACTTGAACCAAAAAAATTGAATCTTGTTTCGAATAAACATTGAATTTGACTCAAAAATAAATATTGAATCTCATTTAAAATAAATATTGAATTTAACTTAAACCAAAAAATTGAGTTTTTACTCGAAATAAATATTGAATTTAACTTGATCCAAAAAAATTGAATCTTGTTTCGAATAAATATTGAATTTGACTCAAAAATAAATATTGAATCTCATTTAAAATAAATATTGAATTTAACTTAAACCAAAAAATTGAGTTTTTACTCGAAATAAATATTGAATTTAATTTGATCCAAAAAAATTGAATCTTGTTTCGAATAAATATTGAATTTGACTCAAAAATAAATATTGAATCTCATTTAAAATAAATATTGAATTTAACTTGAACCAAAAAAACTGAATCTTGTTTCGAATAAAT
The DNA here is from genome assembly GCF_051020955.1 of Megalopta genalis. Classification (NCBI taxonomy): domain Eukaryota; kingdom Metazoa; phylum Arthropoda; class Insecta; order Hymenoptera; family Halictidae; genus Megalopta; species Megalopta genalis. Next base: position 1,256,697 of record NC_135014.1, on the reverse strand, counting down.
ATTGAATTTGACTCAAAAATAAATATTGAATCTCATTTAAAATAAATATTGAATTTAACTTAAACCAAAAAATTGAGTTTTTACTCGAAATAAATATTGAATTTAACTTGATCCAAAAAAATTGAATTTTGTTTCGAATAAATATCGAATCTTACTCAAAATAACTATTGAATTTCGCTCAAAATGAACACTGAATTTGACTTAAACCAAAAATTGAATTTCCCTCGAAAGAAAAATCGAATATAACTCGAAACCAAAAAATTGAATTTTACTCGAAACAAAAATCAAAAATGAATCATATCTAAAAGAAATATTAATCTCTTTACTTGTACTAATAATAAACATTTGTACCACAGCCTTCAAAAATATTTCATAATTGAATCCGTTCGTATAAAATAAAAATATAAAATATAAAATAAAAAAAAAAGCACGGCACACAAATATAATACAATTAAGAGATTAAAAATCTCTTCAGTTTATATTGTCGCAAATCTTCGCAAGGGATTGCCTGTCGTAAAAAAGAAGAATATCCGATAACCGCAACATAGTACACGACGCAAGTATGCCCGTACAATGGATAATGAAGCGTGCAAACCTGACGTGGGCACTTAATAATATTAAGCCGAGGATAATGTTGCTTGATAGAGTCCCAGGAACGGCGATCGCCGTGATTTAAGCTCCGACGATCTCCGCATGCTCGCTCGGAATTAATAAGGGATAAATCATAGGGGATGGAAGCGCGAGGACGCTGCGGCTTCTGTTTTTCAATCGAACGTGTCGGTCGTGGTTCGACGTTTTCACGACTGCTTATTTTGCCAGCGTCGTCCGGCAATATTTTCCTCTCGCCAAACAGAAACCAGAAGTGATATCGTGACGCATCGGGATTTCATAAATCACGAAATAACACGCTTGCGTGTTCGTTAACGGGCCAGAAGATGCGTTTCGAGCTCGTCGCCGCGCGGTCGCCCCGTTCCGCTGAAACGTATAAACTTCGACTCCGTGGTGGATTCCGATGTTCAATAAATCGTTGAATCTCTTTGCGCAGATAAGCGTTGTTTACAACTTCCTGCATGTCTCTCCTGCATTCCCTCGTCCACGGTTTTACAAAATAGTTTTGCAATCGTAAATATACCGCGTCCGCGCGGCTCGACGAAGAACGCGCGCGCGCGCGCGCGACCGACGCGATTGCGCCCTTTTTTAGAACGAAATGGTAAAAGTTGGAAATTGGAGGCTTTTAGAATTCGATTTCTAGCTAATTTTACGAAGCGTTCCAATAAATAAAATATCTAAAATGAGATAACGATTTCTCCCATTATTTTATAAAATAGTGTACTATAAATGTCTGCCCGGATGTCACGTGATATCACTGTAATTTGGAAAGATCTGTATACAGAGAAACACGAAATTGTCTGTGAATAAATATAAATAATAATTATTGAAGCTGCATCGGCTTCATCTGAGAATTAATTGAATTTTATTTAAAGGAAATATTGAATTTTCCCTGAAATAAGAATAAGGCTATGAATAAATATAAATAATAATTTTAAAACTACCCTCTCTGGTTTCACCTAAAATATAATTAAAATTAATTGAATTTAATTTTTAAATAAAAATAGAATTTTCCTTGAAATAAGACTAAGATAATAATAATAATAATAATAATAAATATAAATATAAATAATAATTTTGAAACTACGCTCTGGTGTCACCTAAAAAATTGATCGAATGTAATTGTTAAATAAAAATTGAATTTTCCTTGAAATAAGACCAAGATCCTGAATAAATATAAATAATAACTTTAAAACTACCCTCTCTGGTTTCACCTAAAATATAATTAAAATTAATTGAATTAAATTTAAAGTAAAAATAGAATTTTCCTTGAAATAAGACTAAGATGATAATAATAATAAATATAAATAATAATGTTAAAACTACGCTCTAGCGTCACCTAAAAAATTAATCGAATGTAATTTAACCTTGAAAATTGAATTCTCCTTGAAATAAGAATAAGATAATAATAATAATAAATATAAATAGTAATGAATATAAATAACAATGTTAAAACTACGCTCTGACGTCACTTAAAAAATTAATCGAATGTAATTATTAAATAAAAATTGAATTTTCCTTGAAATAAGACTAAGATAATAATAATAATAAATATAAATAAATATAAATAATAATGTTAAAACTACGTTCTGAAGTCACCTAAAAGATCAATCGAATGTAATATAACCTTGAAAATAGAATTTTCCTCGAAACAAGACTAAAAGATTCCGAATAAATATAAATAATAATTTTCACGTTATCGCGAATGAATATTCGATTAGCATCGCTGGAGCATCGATTACGCCGTTCGTATCCGCACGAATTAGTATTCCGACGTTAGAATTTTCTTCGGAAGATGTTCCAAAGCGGCCGGCTAGACAATTGATCCCTCCATTATTCATGTTATTTTGCCGGTGTCGTGCGTGTCGGCCATAAAACGGGTTTTCCCTCAATATATTCAACGGCGTGCCTTGTTCGTAAAGCATTAATGCGTTCGCCGCCGACCACGTCAAAATGATTTCCGGTTACAGATCATAACGGAGTCGAAGCGTAAGCGTCCGAATATCCGGACTGCGGAACAACATAACGAGTGCAATAATCTTTCCGTGGATTCTCGACGCGAGCGAATCGCTTAACCGACCGATCGGACAGCTTCGGACAGCTTCTTCGCCCCCGTGATTACGTAACGAGCGAATCGTTCGCTCGAGACGCGTTATTTCTGATTAGCTTTTATTAATATGCATTGTTGTATTTCGTCGCGTAGAACTGGAACGTTTTTTTAATCTGTGCAGCGTTTAACAGCAGAATTATCGTACTAGTCGAAATTATTGGTTTCTGATTTTTTGCTTTTACGGTTACTTCGAATAAGAATTGAATTTTACTTCAAATATGAATTTTGAATTTTACTTGAAATAGATTTCGAATTTTACTCACAATAAAAATTCAATTTTACTTGACATGAATATCGAATTTTTCTTGAAATAAAAATTGAATTTCACTTGAAATAAAAATTCAATTTTACTTAAAATGAATATCGAATTTTACTTAAAATAAATATCGAAGTTTACTCAAAATAAGAATTCAACTTTACTTAAGGTAAATATCGAATTTTACTTGAAATGAAAATTGAATTTTACTCGAAATAAAAATTCAATTGTACTTAAAATACATATCGAATTTTACTTGAAATAACTATCGAATTTTTCTTGAAATAAAAATTGAATTTTACTCGAAATAAAAATTCAATTTTACTTAAAATGAATATCGAATTTTACTTAAAATAAATGTCGAAGTTTACTCAAAATAAGAATTCAACTTTACTTAAGGTAAATATCGAATTTTACTTGAAATAAAAATTGAATTTTACTCGAAATAGAAATTCAATTTTACTTAAAATGAATATCGAATTTTACTTAAAATAAATATCGAAGTTTACTCAAAATAAGAATTTAACTTTACTTAAGGTAAATATCGAATTTTACTTGAAATAAAAATTGAATTTTACTCGAAATAAAAATTCAATTGTACTTAAAATACATATCGAATTTTACTTGAAATAACTATCGAATTTTTCTTAAAATAGAAATTGAATTTTACTTAAAATAAATATCGAATTTTACTTGAAATAACTATCGAATTTTTCTTAAAATAGAAATTGAATTTTACTTAAAATAAATATCGAATTTTACTTGAAATAACTATCGAATTTTTCTTGAAATAAAAATTGAATTTTACTTAAAATAAATATCGAATTTTGATGTTTTATCTGTTACCGTCTCAGCAGCAAGACGGCAAGTTCGTGCTATCGTACTGCGGCAATTATGCGTGAAACGTGCACGTTCTGCAGTCGTGATTAACATAATAAAGTCTTCTAAAGAGTCTTCTTCGAAGACTTCTTTGAAAGTCTGCTTTCGGTGTCGTCGCCTCAAAGCTGAACAATCTCTTAATTCCCGTTCTTTTTCCAGAACAATTTCAGATTTTCAAGCCTGATACAATGAGCACATATTCTATTCTGAACTAATTCGTTCTACAACCTCGTTCGCTGTAGCATATATATATTATTTTATTATCGAATACTGTTTCAGAATATTATATTTTATTAATATTATATATTAATAATTATGTATTATATATTATTGTGAGTATTATATTCAGAATATATTTACAATATATATTTATAAAATATATATTTACGAAATATATTGACCGAATATTATTTCAGAATATATTTACGATATATAATATATTTACCGAATATTATTTCGAAATATATTTACCGAATATTATTTCAGAATATATTTACGATATATAATATATTTACCGAATATTATTTCAGAATATATTTGCGATATATAATATATTTACCGAATATTATTTCAGAATATATTTACGATATATAACATATTTACCGAATATTATTTCAGAATATATTTGCGATATATAATATATTTACCGAATATTATTTTAGAATATATTTACGATATATAACATATTTACCGAATATTATTTCAGAATATATTTACGATATATAACATATTTACCGAATATTATTTTAGAATATATTTGCGATATATAATATATTTACCGAATATTATTTCAGAATATTATTGCCGAATATTATTACCTATTATTATATAAATAGAGGAGTCATCGATTCTTCCTTTATTGTTAGCACTTTAATATATATATATAATAAGGAAAAACTGTTCGCCGATCATTCTCCTTTCTTTTCCCTTTATTTCTTTCAATTCGCTCCTTGTGCGACTTAATATCATACTATTGCCACGCAGATATTTGCTCCCCTTGATCAAATAAATACCATTATTCTTATTATTACGATCCTCGCTCTCTAAAAAATTCGCGCTACCGTGCAGCCACGTAAAAACCAACTTATCCACGATCCAACCGAGAAACGAAAACCTTTCGAAAACAGACTTGTATCACACCTACCTGATACGGGTAAGCACCTGGCCGGTAATAGCTGCCGGTGTTCAACGCCGGATAACTTTTCGTGCTGCCGCACATGGAAGCCATGATTCCCTGCGATGATTCGTCCCCGATCACGATCTTCTTCCCTCGGAAGTAGTATTCCTATGCGAAGAGCTCTCGGTCGAATCTCAGCCGGTCCGGGCCTCGATCATCGTCCAGCTCTTCCCCTCGGCGAAAATCCTCCGTTTATCCTTCGGCCTTCGGCGAGAAAAGACGATCGCGCGGAACGATCGAACCGAAGCAAAACGAACCGACTTTGTTAAAATGGCCCAAAGTAAACGGAACCGGGAACCGTCCGAACCGTTCGTTCCGGGAGCCCGTGTTCCGATAGTTCTTTTCGTGCTCGCGGGAAACCGTGAAAACTCTAACGTGAGAACCGTGATCGTCGGTTCGGTGGTGCCAGAGAAGACGACAATAACGGAAGAACGAGCAGCTCGGGGATCGAAACTCCGCCGGCAGTGTCGCGGATCCGCGGTCGCGGCGCGCCTCCGCTCGCTATTACGTTTTCATGTCGCCGGTGGCCAAGGTCACGGCTAGCAGCAGCGCTCAATATTTCAGCGGCCGGAACGGTCCCGTTAATCGCACCACCGAATATATTCATACGCGACGGGCATTCCTCGTTTCGCAGCATTTAACGCGGCTGACCCACAAAAAGACCAGTCCCAGTCGCTCTTCTCAGACCAGTTTTAAATGCTTCGGAATCGGAGCCGACCGCCGCTCCACGGTCATAGTCACTTTCCTTGCCCGATTCGCCGCTGTTGACACTTTCCGAGGGACCCTTTTCGGCCTCCTCGGGCACTCTTCGGGCTCTTCTCGGGCTCTTCGGGCTTTTTCGGGCTCTTTTAAGACTCTTCGGGCTCCTTAGGCACTTTTCAAGCTTATTTCGAACTTCTCGGGCTTTCTTCGGGCTTTTAAGGCTATCTTCGGGCTATCTTCGGGCTTTTCTAAGGCTCTTCGAGCTCTTTTAAGGCTTTTCGGGCTCTTTGGGCTCCTCTGGCTCTCTTTGGGCTCCTTAGGCACTTTTCAAGCTTTTTTCGGACTCCTCGGGCTTTCTTCGGGCACTTCGGGCTTTCTACGGCTTTCCTCGGGCTCTTTTCAGGCTCTCTTCGGGCTCTCTTCGGGCTTTCTTCAACCTTTTTTAAAGCTCTTCGGGCTCTTTTCGGGCCCTTTCCGGGCTCTTCGGGCTTCTTAAGCTTCTTTTAAGCTCCTCGGGCACTCTTCAGGCTCCTTAGGCACTTTTCAAGCTTTCTTTAGGCTCTTCGAGCTTCCTTCGGACTCTTTTTGGGCTTTTCAGGCTTCTCAGACACTCTTCAAGCTTCCTTCGTGCTCTTCGGGCTTTCTTCGAACTTTCCTCGGGCTCCGCGGGACCTCTTCGGGCTTCTCGGGCTCTCTTCAAGCTCTTTTCGAGCTTCCTCGAGCCCTCTTCGGGCTCCTCGAGCTCTCTTCGGGCTCTTTTCGGGCTCCTCGAGTCCCTCAGGCTTTGTTCGGGCTCCTCAAGCTCTCCTCAAGCTTCTCGAACTCTCTTCGAACTCTCTTTGAACTCTCTTCGAACTCTCTTCGAACTCTCAACAGGCTCCTCGGGATTCTTCCTGGATCTTTCCGGTCTCCTCTAGCTCCCCGGGCTCTCCTCTACTCACTCTGGCACTGCTCGGGCTTCTCGGGCTTCTTCTCGGGCTCTCTTCGGTCCAGGTGTCAACGTCCTCTCGCATCGGCTCTGTCAATCCCGATCCCAGTCCGTCATCTTCGGCGTGGAAGCAACGTCGATATCCGACAGAGAAACTCTTCTCGCGATTCCCGTTTCGAGACACTTTCTTCGCGCGGTTCCGAGAGATATCGTGGAAGATGCTCGCCAGCGATGACAGAGAGGCTGACGACGAGAGCGTTTCCGTTCGGTTGGCGCTCGCGGAAAACGAGAGAGAGAGAGAGAGAGAGAGAGAGAGAACACGGCTCGGCGAGAACGCGAAGCGAAGCGAGGCGAAGCGGCTCGGAGCGGAGCAGAAACCAACCGGCGACCACGTCCTTCCACCGGGACGGTTCACCACCGACTGACAGCAGGAGATCTTCACGCACCGCCGTTCTTCATCTTCATCCTTTCCGTTCGTGTTCGGGCTAACCCGACGACGCTCTTTGCCGCTCGTTCGTTCGGGTTTCTTCTGCGGCCGAGGCCCGCAGCTTTGTCGGCCGGCTTTGCTTCACGCCACTTTACTTTTTTCGCCGGCCGCGTCTCTTCCTCGTGGGAATCGCCGCGCCGCGAAACTTCGACAAAAAAAAAGAAACGCCGCTGTTGCAACGCGCCGATCGCCGGCCGCTGAAACGATAGATCGTTGTTGACCGGGAATTGTTATGAAAAATGTCGCTCGACGCGATCGCGTCCGCGCGTTTTTTAACGTCGCGGTTCGACGATCTCTCGAGCGCGCGCGCGCGATCGGAGGATTCTGGAATTTAGGTTTCGCTGGATCTTGCAACTCGGCGATGGAAACAGGCGTGCCTGTGTTATTAACGCTTGGAAGGCGGGACTCGGGTCCGTTTCGACCCGGGATATAAATATTGTTATTTGACTGAATTTTTGCCGGATTTTTCTTCAGCTTGTGAACAGAAATTAAGAATTTGGAGAGAGGAGACGCGATTATTGGGGCTCGTTTTTATAGTTGCCGATTGTCGATGATTAGTATAACGAGGCACAAGGCTCGTATAATCGTGTCTCCTCTTTCTAAATTCTAGATTTTTGTTTGCAAGCTGAAGGAAAATTAGGGAGAATTTGCTGTATCTAGTTTCTGGCGAGTAATTAATCCTTAGCAATCGATTGGTGACTCTGAGGCACTGCTAGAATTGCTAAATCACGTTCTAAGATAATTTTTATATTAACAAAGTTTAAGTTTAAAAAACTGTCAATAGTTGTACGAGTTGTACGAGTCACCGCGAGACTCGATTTCACACGCATAAAATGCACTTTGCACTCGATTGGTGACTCTGAAGCACCGTTAGAATTGCTAAATCACGTTCTAAGATCATTTTTATATTAACAAAGTTTAGGTTTAAAAGCTGTCAATAGTTGTACGAGTTGTACGAGTCATATAAAAATGGAGATATTATAAGTCAGAAAAATTATTTTTAATTTACAGTTAAAACGGCTTCGAGTGCAAAGGGTTAAAATTGTTCACAGATTCGTCGAGATTCGTATAGAGCCTAAATTAGTGTCCAGAAGTATAATTATAATTGAAAAATGTTTTCTTTCGATATTTTTCTTCGTCCCTCTGCTCTCGACCCTCGCACGTACACCCGCCCTCGGGCCGCTTCGGGCTACCTTGTCGCGACACGGCGATCCTCACGCTCCGGGAACCAATTTGTTCCGATTCCTTTGCGAACGGTCCGCGCGATGGGAATCGGCTGATTAGCCACGAAAAAATCACCTCCGATCGGTATCCGGTCGCCTCGGTTCCACCGAGAGCTTACGATTTTTCAAGTTCCGCCGCTCGGTTGCGTCGTTGTTCTAGTTCGGTAGCGAGATATTTGAGAACAAACGTGATTTTCACACAATGACACAATGCTTTCTTACAGTTTACAATACTTTGCAATTATTCGCAATGCTTCCTCATACTTCAAAATAATTCGTAATAATTCACAATGCTTCCTAATACTTCAAAATACTTTGCAATAATTCGCAATGCTCTGCAATGCTTTACAATACTTCGCAATAATTCACAATGCTTTGCAATGCTTTACAATACTTCGAAATAATTCACAATGCTTTACAGTGCTTTACAATATTTCCCAATAATTCACAATGCTTCTTAATACTTCACAATACTTCGAAATAATTCACAATGCTTCCTAATACTTCAAAATACTTCGCAATAATTTGCAATGCTTCCTAATACTTCAAAATACTCCGCAATAATTCGAAGTGCTTTGCAATGCTTTGCAATGCTCCCCAATAATTCACAATGCTTTGCAATGCTTTACAATACTTCGCAATAATTCACAATGCTTTACAGTGCTTTACAATATTTCGCAATAATTCACAATGCTTCTTAATACTTCAAAATACTTCGCAATAATTCACAATGCTTCCTAATACTTCAAAATACTTCGTAATAATTCGCAATGGTTCCTCATACTTCAAAATAATTCGTAATAATTCACAATGCTTCCTAATACTTCAAAATACTCCGCAATAATTCGAAGTGCTTTGCAATGCTTTGCAATCCTCCCCAATAATTCACAATGCTTTGCAATGCTTTACAATACTTCGCAATAATTCACAATGCTTTACAGTGCTTTGCAATATTTCGCAATAATTCACAATGCTTCTTAATACTTCAAAATACTCCGCAATAATTCATAATGCTTCTTAATACTTCACAATACTTCGCAATAATTCGCAATGCTTCCTAATACTTCAAAATACTCCGCAATAATTCGAAATGCTTTGCAATGCTTTACAATACTTCGCAATTATTCACAATGCTTTCTAATACTCCACAATACTTCGCAATAATTCACAATGCTTTCTAATACTCCACAATACTTCGCAATAATTCACAATGCTTTCTAATAGTTTACAATGCTTCGTAATTATCCATAATGCTTCCTATACTTCAAAATACTCCGCAATAATTCACAATGCTTCCTAATACTTCAAAATACTCCGCAACAATTCGCAATGCTTTCTAATACTTCAAAATACTCCGCAATAATTCGAAATGCTTTGCAATGCTTTGCAATCCTCCCCAATAATTCACAATGCTTTGCAATGCTTTACAATACTTCGAAATAATTCACAATGCTTTACAGTGCTTTACAATATTTCGCAATAATTCACAATGCTTCTTAATACTTCAAAATACTCCGCAATAATTCATAATGCTTCTTAATACTTCACAATACTTCGCAATAATTCGCAATGCTTCCTAATACTTCAAAATACTCCGCAATAATTCGAAATGCTTTGCAATGCTTTACAATCCTCCGCAATAATTCACAATGTTTTGCAATACTTTACAATACTTCGCAATTATTCACAATGCTTTCTAATACTCCACAATACTTCGCAATAATTCACAATGCTTTCTAATAGTTTACAATGCTTCGTAATAATTTGCAATGCTTCCTCATACTTCAAAATAATTCGTAATAATTCACAATGCTTCCTAATACTTCAAAATACTCCGCAATAATTCGAAGTGCTTTGCAATGCTTTGCAATCCTCCCCAATAATTCACAATGCTTTGCAATGCTTTACAATCCTCCGCAATAATTCACAATGTTTTGCAATACTTTACAATACTTCGCAATTATTCACAATGCTTTCTAATACTCCACAATACTTCGCAATAATTCACAATGCTTTCTAATAGTTTACAATGCTTCGTAATAATTTGCAATGCTTCCTCATACTTCAAAATAATTCGTAATAATTCACAATGCTTCCTAATACTTCAAAATACTCCGCAATAATTCGAAGTGCTTTGCAATGCTTTGCAATCCTCCCCAATAATTCACAATGCTTTGCAATGCTTTACAATACTTCGCAATAATTCACAATGCTTTACAGTGCTTTGCAATATTTCGCAATAATTTACAATGCTTCTTAATACTTCAAAATACTCCGCAATAATTCATAATGCTTCTTAATACTTCACAATACTTCGCAATAATTCGCAATGCTTCCTAATACTTCAAAATACTCCGCAATAATTCGAAATGCTTTGCAATGCTTTACAATACTTCGCAATTATTCACAATGCTTTCTAATACTCCACAATACTTCGCAATAATTCACAATGCTTTCTAATACTCCACAATACTTCGCAATAATTCACAATGCTTTCTAATAGTTTACAATGCTTCGTAATTATCCATAATGCTTCCTATACTTCAAAATACTCCGCAATAATTCACAATGCTTCCTAATACTTCAAAATACTCCGCAACAATTCGCAATGCTTTCTAATACTTCAAAATACTCCGCAATAATTCGAAATGCTTTGCAATGCTTTACAATCCTCCACAATAATTCACAATGCTTTGCAATGCTTTACAATAATTCGCAATAATTCACAATGCTTTCTAATGGTTTGCAATACTTCGCAATTATTCACAATGCTTCCTAATACTCCACAATACTTCGCAATAATTCGCAATGCTTCCTAATACTTCAAAATACTCCGCGATAATTCGAAATGCTTTGCAATACTTTACAATCCTCCGCAATAATTCTCAATACTTTACAACGCTTTACAACACATCGCAATAATTCACAATGCTTCCTAATGCTTCAAAATACTCCGCAATAATTCGCGATACAGTCTAATACTTCATAATACTTTGTAATACTTTTGGCAATAATTCGCAGTATTCTACAATGCTTCACAATTTCGATCTCTCGAGCGCGCCGGCAAAGTTCGTTCGCGAACCTTGCGACACCCGGTACAAAGATCCTGCGATTGAAAGGAATACAGGAACGATGCGACAGAATTGGCCCCACCGATTAAAGCGCAACGAGGAATCGATGGTGTGCAGTTGCAGTCCGCGTCGCAGCGAAGGATAACGCGGCGTGCCGCGTGCCGCTCCCACCGGAGACTTCGACGCGTGAGTAAGACGCGGGAGCTCGGTGATTTCAAGGCGCGCGACCCGCACAAGCGCGATCCTGAGAGAGTTCGATCCGTTACGTTCCTGGATTAGAAATTCCAATTGGATCGCGCGGATACGTTTGCGCGGCGCGCTTATGCAATCGATGTTTACATCGGTGAAATTATGATTTTGTCAGCGACGTATCGCAACGGCGCCAGTGTCTCTCATCGATTCCCGAAGAAACTCGAATTTGGACGAAGAAGAATGTTTGCATTTATTTTATCGATCGTTCCATCGAGTTACAAATCAATTAATGTGACTTTTGGACCGCGGATTTTTATGCGGAATAAAAATTGTCTCCGTCGATTCTGAGGAATCGAAGGATAAATGAACGAATTAATTAAAATTAAATAAATAGAAAATAATAGGAAATTTAAGAAATGATACGATAAAGATAAATAGTAAAATCATTAAATAAATAGAAAATTTATTCTATAATTAATAATTAATGAATGTATATTAATATAAGGATAAATTAATTAATTAATTAATTAAAATTAAATAAATGGAAAATAATAGAGAATTTAAGAAATGATACAATAAATATAAATAGTAAAATCATTAAATAAATAGAAAATTTATTCTATAATTAATAATTAATTAATGTATATTAATATAAGGATAAATTAATTAATTAATTAATTAAAATTAAATAAATGGAAAATAATAGAAAATTTAAGAAATGATACAATAAATATAAATAGTAAAATCATTAAATAAATAGAAAATTTATTCTATAATTAATAATTAATGAATGTATATTAATATAAGGATAAATTAATTAATTAATTAATTAAAATTAAATAAATGGAAAATAATAGAAAATTTAAGAAATGATACGATAAAAAGATAAATGGTAAAATCTTTAAATAAATAGAAAATTTAAGAAATGATACAATAAATATAAATAGTAAAATCATTAAATAAATAGAAAATTTATTCTATAATTAATACTTAATTAATATATACATATTAATATAAGGATAAATAAATAAATTAATTAATTAAAATTAAATAAATAGAAAACAATAGAACATGTAAGAAATGAGACGATAAGGTTAAATAGAAAAATTATTAAATAAATAGAAAATTTTTTCTTTCGAAATCGTTCGAGAGAATGGATTATTCATGACATATTACTTTAAATTGTGACTACTTAATTTTGTGAGAAATGCGTCAAGTTAGAAACAGCGACGCTGCAAATAACAGTTTTATAAAATAAATTACGGTAACGGTGAAGAATCATTTGCTATGATAAAAGAGATACATCTACGAGGAATATTATTATTATTATTATTATCATTATCGATAATATCTTTACATCAGCCTCGCCGCCGTGAAATATGATTTCACAATTTCCTAATTAACTTAATGTTTACAAAAAATTACAAATCGAACAGAAACAACGAATAATCTACGTAACCGGAATAAGTTCGATTACAAATTGCAAACCGCAAACAAACTAATTTGCCAGCGATCCCCATTTTAACCGTTCTCCTACGTAATTAATTCCATAATCTGTTACAAGATCGAAGAATAACTCGTTAAATCGGCGCACAGTTTTATCGAGAGTCCGATGAAGTTTCCCATCCCAACGTTTTCCTCTTAAAAACCATCGCGTTCCGACGTTTCTTCTGCTAATTCGCTAAATTACGGTTGCGCCGTTGCACGTTAACGGCGGCGACCGACGACTGGTTTCGTTAATGAAATGCAAGAGCTAACTGTAACCGGCCGGGATCACTGCCAGATATCCAGGAGATCGTCTTCATTGTATTATCGGCGCGCGATCAGGCTTGTTGTGTAGGTTACTATGCTCGCAGCCGCGCGCGGGGTGCTCGTTAAAAGCTCCGCGAACCGTTCTAATCATTATCCGTTGCCCCGGTAATCCGCCGCGCTTCGCATTAATGCCGCTTATTATTCGACCCTTTAATGGAAACGGATCGCCGCCCCGGCGACGAGAGCCGGCTATTGTTGTTTCCCCGTTGTTTAACGGTGCCGCCGGATTTCCAGCCGCGAAATTTCCCATGGCTGGACAATCCGTCCCGCGGACGTTGACGCCTCTTCCAGGCGGCCTCTGATTCCTACCTGCTTAGGAATTAGGCTCGCATCTAGGGTAAGTGCAGGTATTATCGCGTTTTCTCAACGAGGGCGAACTTTGACAGAGATAATAAGACCTTTCTTCTTTTTTTCTTTTAGACACATGTTAGATTTCATGTTACGAACGTGAAATAGAATTATATTTATATGTTTTATTTGAATGTACAATAGTTAGAAGTTTTATTTGAATGGTTAGAAATTGAAACCTTGACATGTGACCTTGACATAACCTTGACACAACCTTGACATAACCTCGACATTTGATTTGAATTTTCGGTAATTAGAGATTTTATTTGTATGTTCAGCGATTATAAATTTTATTAGAATGTTCAATGATTGTACGTTTTATTTAAATATTCAGTAATTGTACGTTTTATTTGAATATTCAGTAATTGTATATTTTATTTGAATATTCAGTAATTGTACATTTTATTTGAATGTTCAGTAATTATACATTTTATTTGAACATTCAATAATTGTGCATTTTATTTGAATATTCAGTAATTACAAATTTTATTTGAATATTCAATAATTACAAATTTTATTTGAATATTCAATAATTGTACATTTTATTTGAATGTTCAGTAATTATACATTTTATTTGAATATTCAATAATTGTGCATTTTATTTGAATATTCAGTAATTGTACATTTTATTTGTATATTCAATAATTGTACGTTTTACTTGAATATTCAATAATTGTGCATTTTATTTGAATATTCAGTAATTACAAATTTTATTTGAATATTCAATAATTACAAATTTTATTTGAATATTCAATAATTGTACATTTTATTTGAATGTTCAGTAATTATACATTTTATTTGAATATTCAATAATTGTGCATTTTATTTGAATATTCAGTAATTGTACATTTTATTTGTATATTCAATAATTGTACGTTTTACTTGAATATTCAATAATTGTGCATTTTATTTGAATATTCAGTAATTGTGCATTTTATTTGAATATTCAACAATTACAAATTTTATTCGATTATTCAATAATTACAAATTTTATTCAAATATTCAACAATTACAAATTTTATTTGAATATTCAATAATTGTACATTTTATTTGAATGTTCAGTAATTATACATTTTATTTGAATATTCAATAATTGTGCATTTTATTTGAATATTCAGTAATTGTACATTTTATTTGTATATTCAATAATTGTACGTTTTACTTGAATATTCAATAATTGTGCATTTTATTTGAATATTCAGTAATTACAAATTTTATTTGAATATTCAATAATTACAAATTTTATTTGAATATTCAATAATTGTACATTTTATTTGAATGTTCAGTAATTATACATTTTATTTGAATATTCAATAATTGTGCATTTTATTTGAATATTCAGTAATTGTACATTTTATTTGTATATTCAATAATTGTACGTTTTACTTGAATATTCAATAATTGTGCATTTTATTTGAATATTCAGTAATTGTGCATTTTATTTGAATATTCAACAATTACAAATTTTATTCGAATATTCAATAATTACAAATTTTATTCAAATATTCAACAATTACAAATTTTATTTGAATATTCAACGCTTACAAATTTTATTCAAATATTCGACAATTACAAATTTTATTTGAACATTCAACAATTACAAATTCTATTCTAATGTTCAATAATCGTAAATTTTATTCAAACATTCAATAATTGCAAGTATTATTCGAATGTGTTCAATAATTGTACATTTTATTGGAACGTCCAATAATCGTAAATTTCATTCGAGTCGATAAAGTTCAAATTACCGCAGCATTTAGGACATCCGCAAGTAATACCCGCAATCACCCTGCGGGTAATTAACGTGAATCGTATTCGCGAAGCCGCGCTCTGCCCGGCGTCGCCCCCGCCGCCATCTTGCCGTCGAGATAAACGGTTCTCCGTAACGGATCTCGGAAAAATTACGCGTTTTTGCCCATCGCCGGCAAGAGTCTCCTTCGCAAATGCTCATTTCGCCGATGTCGCCTACTTCCTGCAGTCTTCTGGCGCGCCATATGCTCTCGCGAATCTATGTATGTATATGTATATATAAGTATATACATATGTCCGCGAACGAAGCGCGCGCGCGCGCGCCCGCATCGTTTAGCGGGATCTAGGACGAAAACGACCGCCTGTTGCGTGATTATTCCTGCCGGAAATAAGTCCGATGGCCGAGGAACACTTTGCTTGGACCTTCAATTAAAATCCGCAGAATCCTGGGAAATATGAGCACCTGTTATCGGGAAATTATTTCCCACGGATAAACGTGCGAGAGCTCGGCGTTGTTCGAGCTGTCTTTGTTGAATTTCGACGAATAGATCGAATTAAAAAAAATCGATCTAGCGATTAGTTTATCGTGTCGGTTCGAACAATTTATTTGTTTTAAATAATTCTGGAGGAATAAATTGCTCGAATGATTTTCACGAACTCTGTTCGAACAATTTATTCCGCTCAAGTAATTATTTGCTCGAACAAATTGTTCGAATAATGAAACTAATAAATCGTTGGATTAATTTTTACGATATCTATTCGAACAATTTATTCCGTTTAAGTGATTGTTTATTCGAATAAATGGTTCGAATAATTTTTACGATCTCTGTTCGAGCAATTTATTCCGTTTAAATAATTCTTTGCAGGAATAAATCGTTCGAATAATTTTCACGATCTCTGTTCGAACAATTTATTCCATTTAAATAATTATTTCCCCCCCAAAATCGCTGGATTAATTCCTACGATCTCTGTTCGAACAATTTGTTCCGTTCAAATAATAGTTTATTCGAACAATTTGTTCAAATAATTTTCACGATCTCTGTTCGAACAATTTGTTCCGTTCAAATAATAGTTTATTCGAACAATTTGTTCAAATAATTTTCACGATCTCTGTTCGACCAATTTATTCCGTTTAAATAATTCTCTGCTCGACCAAATTGTTCGAATAATTTTCACGATCTCTGTTCGAACAATTTATTCCGTTCAAATAATTATTTCCTCGAATAAATCGTTGGATTAATTCCTACGATCTCTGTTCGAACAATTTATTCCCTTCAAATAATAGTTTATTCGAACAATTTGTTCGAATAATTTTCACGATCTCTGTTCGACCAATTTATTCCGTTTAAATAATTATTTCCTCGACCAAATTGTTCGAATAATTTTTACGATATCTATTCGAACAATTTATTCCGTTCAAATAATTATTTCCTCGAATAAATCGCTGGATTAACTTTTACGATCTCTGTTCGAACAATTTATTCCTTTTAAATAATTCTCTGCTCGACCAGATAGTTCGAATAATTTTTACGATATCTATTCGAACAATTCATTCCGTTCAAATAATTTGTTCCATTTAAATAATTCTCTGCTCGACCAAATAGTTCGAACAATTTTCCCGATCTTTATTCGAACAATGTATTCCCTTCTAATGATTGTTCATTCGACTAACAATACGATCTCCGTTCGAACAAATTATCCGAATAAATATCATCAAATTCGTCGAACAATCGCCTTGAAAGAAGGATCGTCGATCCGGCGATCGATTTCACGGTATCGTGAGATCCGTGTTAACGTAACACCGTCGGTGTACGTTCGTTACAGTTATTATTTGAAGGAAATCCGACGCTCGGGTTATTATGACCCGGGCACCGGGTCATGGCCCAGATTCGCGAGCCGTCGATTATAATTGAATAGCTGCGCGGCCGACCCTCTCCGCTCGATTAATTATCGCTTCGGCAGTGAACTTCTGTACGTAACACATGGGACGTGACATTGTAGTTACACCGGGCTCGGTTAATTGCCATTTAAAAAAGTGATCAACGCCGGCGCTCCTCTCGCCGCCGCCGTGGCCGCCGCTTTTTTTCGGCGGACGCGCGCGGCGCGCGGCGCGTGCAATCAGCGTAAATTGTTGCGGACCGAGATGACTTTTGGCCGAAATGGTAATTTCGACGCCATTGAAACGGATTATTATCGCGATTTATCGACGCCGGCCGCGGTTATCGGGCCCGCGGATTTATGGGGTGGGCCGCCGCAACCGGTCCGATATTTTTCTGCGACACCGATCGTCCTCCTCGCTCGGCCCGTAGATCGTATCGCGAATCGTTCGCGGTACAAGAGCCGCGTTGATTACACAAATTTCTTAATTACCGTGATTTCAATTAGCCCGGCGATTCACGTCGGAACAGGGCCCGCCAAGCGTTCCCAAGTCGGTTATCAATTTTCTCCGGCTAATTCGCGCCCACGCCTGTTGCAACGAAATCGATGAAAAAAATCGCGTGTGCCGATTTTACGCGAGATACGCTTGTACAGAGATGATTTGTGCGGATGATACGCGGAGACAAAGGTGAATGCGATACGCGTGCGTTTAGAATGACGACAGGAAATGATTTTTATTGGGTGCGTACGATGCTTTTATATTTTGAAGTGTTATTATTTTTTGACGACGCAAGCGAGGCAAGCAAATCGAATGTTACTTTTTAAAATAATGTCGAATATTATTTTTTTAAAATGTCGAATATTATTTTTTAACAATAACGAATATTATTTTTTAACAATGTCGAATATTATTTTTTAATAATGTCGAATATTATTTTCTAATAATGTCGAATATTATTTTTTTTAAATGTCAAATATTATTTTTTTAAAACGTCGAATATTATTTTCTAATAATGTCGAATATTATTTTTTAACGATGTCGAATATTATTTTTTAACAATGTCGAATATTATTTTTTAATAATGGCGAATATTATTTTCTAATAATGTCGAATATTATTTTTTTTAAATGTCAAATATTATTTTTTTAAAACGTCGAATATTATTTTCTAATAATGTCGAATATTATTTTTTAACGATGTCGAATATTATTTTCTAATAATGTCGAATATTATTTTTTAACAATGTCGAATATTATTTTTTAACAATGTCGAATATTATTTTTTAACAATGTCGAATATTATTTTTTTAAAACGTCGAATATTATTTTCTAATAATGTCGAATATTATTTTTTAACGATGTCGAATATTATTTTCTAATAATGTCAAATATTATTTTTTTAAAATGTCGAATATTATTTTTTAATAATGTCGAATATTATTTTTTAACGATGTCGAATATTATTTTCTAATAATGTCGAATATTATTTTTTAATAATGTCGAATATTATTTTTTAATAATGTCGAATATTATTCTTTAACAATGACGAATATTATTTTTTAATAATATCGAATATTATTTTCTGATAATGTCGAATATTATTTTCTAATAATGTCGAATAATATTTTATAATAATGTCGAATGTTATTTTTTAATATTCGCATTCGTAGGTACATTCCTATGATGATTATAAATTGTATTTGCATTTGTAGTGTTTCATAATTTCATTCGTTCGTGTTTCGTAATTTAACATTGTGTTTGTGTAATGGCAAATTCGTTATTGTATTAAAATCGTAATAATAATATCTGTATTACTTTTTATAAATTATATTTATACAATTCGCGCCGATATTACGTTGTACGAACATGAAACAGAATTATATTTATATTTTTTATTTGAATGTTCAATAATTAGAAATTTTATTTGAATTTTCGGTGATTATAAATTTTATTTGAATTTTCGGTGATCAGAAATTTTATTCGAATGTTCAATAATTTCAAATTTTGTTTGATTGTTCAGTAATATTAGTATTATTCAATAATTGTACATTTTATTTGAATATTCAATAATTTCAATTTTTTTTCGAATGTTCGATAATTACTAATTTTATATGAATGTTCAATGATTATTAATCTTATTTGAATGTTCGATGATTAGGAATTTTATTCGAATGTTCAATAATTACAAATTTTATTCGAATATTCAATAATTACAAATTTTATTCGAATATTCAATAATTACAAATTTTATTCGAATATTCGATAATTACACATTTAATTTGAAGGCTCAATAATTACCAATTTTATTTGAATGTTCAGTAATTACAAATGTTACTTCAATATTCAATAATTACAAATTTTATTCGAATATTCAATAATCATAAATTTTATTCGAATATTCGATAATTACACATTTAATTTGAAGGCTCAATAATTACCAATTTTATTCGAATGTTCAATAATTACCAATTTTATTCGAATGTTCAGTAATTACAAATGTTACTTCAATATTCAATAATTACAAATTTTATTCGAATATTCAATAATTACAAATTTTATTCGAATATTCGATAATTACACATTTAATTTGAAGGCTCAATAATTACCAATTTTATTCGAATGTTCAATAATTACCAATTTTATTCGAATGTTCAGTAATTACAAATTTTATTCGAATATTCAATAATCACAAATTTTATATTCGAATATTCGATAATTACACATTTAATTTGAAGGCTCAATAATTACCAATTTTATTCGAATGTTCAATAATTACCAATTTTATTCGAATGTTCAGTAATTACAAATTTTCCTCGAACATTCGATAATTACAAATTTTACTCGAACGTTCAATAATTACAAATTTTCTTCGAACATTCAATAATTACTAATTTTATCTGCACATTCAATAATCAGATATTTCATTGGAATTAGTAAAGTCAAAATTCACTATAATATAACACAATCTCGTACGGTTTAGTAGCAGCTCTTCTGCTCTAATTATGAGAAATATAGCTCAGCCAGACGTTTCTTATCCGCGCATAATATTTTTAAGGATTCAGTGCCGACGTGGGAGTACATTCCGAAATCCCTTTTACGTTTTTATCGTTCTATTTAACCTGCTGATTTTCTTCATGAACGCATAAAATCCGCTGTCTATCGATGCCGTATCCGAACGGGGCACGGTCCGGAACGGTTAGAAAAACAAAGCTGTCGCTTGAGAACTCGGTAGATAAGACTCGATTCGCAGCTCGCAGCTCGGCTGCTTTTCCCACAGAAAAGAACGCGTCCGCGAACCGTGTACACGCGTACACGCGCTCCCCGAGTACGCGCGCGCGCGCTAGATTTCGACGTTTACGAGCGCGCGCGCGCGCACACGCACGTACACAGCACACAGACGCGCGCGCACCCCGATTAAGATCGCTATTGGCAAGACTGTGAGCCTTCCTTTTTTATTGTTCGATTTATTTGCATAAACCTTGCTGCTCGTCGAACAACGAACGAGCGATGCCGGTGACTCAACGATTCTTCGTACCAGGGATCGAACCACGGCATCGCTTTTTATTTTCTCGTTGTTTTTCTCCTCCTCGGTTATCCTTTGATGCTCGGACGACGGTGCTCGGGTTCGTCTTGACCCAAGGTGTTTATTTTGTTATTTCATTAAATTATAGTTTCTGTAGATTTTTAAACATTTTTCTCACAGATTCGTAATAGATTTTTAATAGATTTTGAATAGAATTTGAAATTTTTAAGTGAAAGAGATTTTTAATAGGAATCTTGATTGTTGTTAATATTAAATTGGGGTGGAATTGATTGTAGTTGCGTTTTGCTTAGAATTTGATTAGAATGGATTTTCGTTTATATTGGAGTGTGAGAGATTTTTAATTGAATTGTTGAATTTTGGTATATTTTTAGGAGAAATTTAGTTAGAAATTTTATATTATTATATTTTACATTTTATATTTCGCATTTCGCATTCCACATTTCATATTTTACATTTCGCATTTCGTATTTCACATTCAGCATTTCACATTCCACATTCAACATTCCGCATTCCACATTTCACATTTTATATTTCGCATTCCACATTTCACATTTTATATTTCGCATTCCATATTTCACATTTTATATTTCGCATTCCACTTTTTACATTTTATATTTCGCATTCCACATTTCGCATTTCTCATTTCACATTTCACATTCCGCATTCCACATTTCATATTTTACATTTCATATTTTAAATTTCACATTTTACATTTCACATTTCACATTCGACATTTCACATTTCACATTCAATATTTCAGATTCCGCATTCCACATTTCATATTTTACATTTGATATTTTACATTTTACATTTCACATTTCGCATTCCACATTCCACATTTCACATTTCAGGTTTCAGATTTCACATTCAACATTTCACATTCCGCATTCCACATTTCAGATTTCACATTCAACATTTCACATTCCGCATTCCACATTCCACATTTCATATTTTACATTTCACATTTCGCCTTCCACATTTCGCATTCCACATTTCACATTTCAGGTTTCAGATTTCACATTCAACATTTCACATTCCGCATTCCACATTTCAGATTTCACATTCAACATTTCACATTCCGCATTCCACATTTTACATTTTACATTTCACATTTCACATTCGACATTTCAGATTTCAGACTTCACATTCAACATTTCACATTCCGCATTCCACATTCCACATTTCATATTTTACATTTCATATTTTATATTTTACATTTTACATTTTACATTTTACATTTCACATTTCGCCTTCCACATTTCGCATTCCACATTTCAGATTTCACATTCGACATTTCAGATTTCACATTCCGCATCTCACGTTTCGCATTTAACATTCGACATTTGACATTTCACATTTGTCCATTTCACAATTCTCTTAATCAATCCTTCTCGCCTACATTCATTTATTCCTCATCCATTTTCACTCATTTATTCCTCTTCCATTTTCACTCATTTATTCCTCATCCATTTTCACTCATTCATTCCCCGCGCCGTTGATAATTTCAAGTGGCACGCACGCATCGAGCCAACTTGCACGATCTCGTATGCAGGAATGTGTTCACCCACTAACATTATTTTCTGTAACGATGCTTTCCCGTGGCAGCCTTGGACCTTCGATTTCGTAACACTAAATTTGTAGCGCGTACAAGCAGACCGGCAACGAATGGAACCGTAACGAAAATATGGATTAATCGGTAACTCGCGCTTTCGGTGTTCGATCGAAGGACTTTGGCGTAGCGGATCACGCGATTTCCCGATCCAGAACATAATATACTATACGATCGTGGTACGAGGAAGCGTTATAACAAGGCAAATTCCGTGTAGAAAATGATTACGATTTCACAATTTCACAATTTCATAGCTGAATACAAATTGCGGACATAAAGAATTAACGACGTGCACGCGTGACTTTACGCGGTTTAAACATTACGCTGTCGAAAGGAAATATCAACGTCGACGAAATATTGTTGTTTTATGAAAAAACAGAGGAGGCTTCAGATCGCTTGCTTTTTAATTTCAAATATATGTATTAAATCGTAAAATATATATAATATATACATAAAAAATATATATAATATAATATTATATCGCGTTATTATATAATATTATATCGTGTTATAATATAATATTATAATATTATATAATATTATATCGCGTTATAATATAATATTATAATATTACATAATATTATATCGTGTTATAATACAATATTATAATATTATATAATGTTATATCGCGTTATAATATAATATTCTAATATTATATAATGTTATATCGCGTTATAATATAATATTATGGTATTATATAATATTATATCGCGTTATAATATAATATTATAATATTACATAATATTATATCGCGTTATAATATAATATTATAATATTACATAATATTATATCGTGTTATAATACAATATTATAATATTATATAATGTTATATCACGTTATAATATAATATTATAATATTATATAATATTATATCGTGTTATAATATAATATTATAATATTACATAATATTATATCGTGTTATAATACAATATTATAATATTATATAATGTTATATCGCGTTATAATATAATATTATAATATTATTTAATGTTATATCGCGTTATAATACAATATTATAATATTATATAATGTTATATCGCGTTATAATATAATATTATGGTATTATATAATATTATAGTATTTTATAATATCATATCGTGTTATATTATGTAATATTAGAATATTATATAATATTATATCGCGTTATAATATAATATTATAGTATTATATAATATTATATCTCGTTATAATATAATATTATAATATTATATAATATTATATCGCGTTATAATATAATATTATAGTATTTTATAATATCATATCGTGTTATAATATATAATATTATAATATTGTATAATATTATATCGCGTTATAATGTAATATTATAGTATTATATAATATTATATCGCGTTATAATATAATATTATAATATTATATAATGTTATATCGCGTTATAATATAATATTATAATATTATATAATATTATATCGTATTATTATATAATATTATAGTATTATATAAAATATTTCAAGCATTTAGAAACCCTGTTCTATTATACTCAACTCGTGAAAATATAACCAACAATAACTATAAAAATAAATATCTACGTGACACCAACATCTTTTGATCTACGCGAATAATTTTTACTTCGCATAAAGAACCACAGTTATCAGTCAAAATTGATTTGATCGTCGATAATAAGGTTTTCGCTAATTAGGTACAATCATTCGAGTGAAATCGTTGTGCGCATAATTAGGATCGGACGCCAAAACCTGTTCGAAGAAAATGATAAATTCACGTAAACGAAGTCCGACCGCACGCGGGACAAGGCTGTAAATAATTGCACCGTTTCCAGTTGAACAGTAGCCTTTGGTAAATTACAAGCTGCTACATATCCCTGGAATTTTAATCGGCTAGTCCCCATATTGGGGAAACTATCGTCGCGAGTGTCAGCCGATTATCTTGTCCGATGATAAAAGCGATTAAGACATCATGCGGTGTTTAAACGAACCTCGTGCCGCAATCTGCGTTGCCATTTCGGATTCGTATTTGCCATGGACGTCAATAATTATTATATTTATAATAGAATACAATATACAGAATATAATATACAAAATAAAATATATAAAGTTAAATGTAATGTACAAAATATACTATATAATATTTAAAATGAAATATAATATATAAAATAAAATATATAAAATTAAATGCAATATATAGAATGCAATATATAATATTTAAAATATAATATATAAAATATAATATATGAAATATCATATGCAAAATATAATATAGAAAATATAATGTACGAAATAGAATATAATATATAAAATGTAATATGCAAAATAGAATATAATATATAAAATATATAATATTATATATATTATTATCATATATTATTGTGTAATATTATATATAGTATTATTATATAATATTGTATAATTCAACACAAATAAAATACAATAGAATATATAAAATATATGTATAATATTATATATATTATTATCATATAATATTGTGTAATATTATATATAGTATTATTATATAATATTATATAATTCAACACAAATATATAAAATACAATAGAATATATAAAATATAATGCAACATACAAAATAGAATATAATATATAAAATATAATGCAACATATAAAATATTTTACGCGTTATAATAGATATTATTATTTAATCTTGAGAATGAACTTGAAATATTAAGATATTATCGTCGACGATTTGCCATTCGCTTATCGTTAATTACCGTGCTGCAATTATGTTTCCTGGCGAGTGTTTCCGTTTATTCCCGAGGAACTTTTCCCTGGGTGAAATTAGGTCTTTATAAATTTCGAAAACGATCATGCTCCGTGAAATACACCACGTTTCTTCGTTAACCTGTTCATTGACGGCGGAGAGCCACGCAACGCGATAAACAATTATAATCGTTCCGATCAGGATTTTTCGAAAGATTCGTTAAATATTCATGCGTTTTCGTAGCCGCGCTACTTTGTCGAACGCGAATCGCGCTTTCCATAAATTTGAGCGAACGAGCGCAGCGATTTGGAAAGAGACATGAATTTATTATTTGTTGAACGTTTTGTTGAATTCGTGGCATTTTATTCGAGCTGAATTCATTGTATTTTATTCGTGTTGAATTATACAATATTATATAATAATAATATATATTTATAATATTATACAATATTATATAATAATAATATAATAGTTATACAATATTATATGATCATATTATAATAGTTATATATTATTATACAATATTATGTAATAATATTATAATAGTTATACAATATTGTATGATAATATTATAATAGTTATATAATATTATACAATATTATATAATAACATTATAATAGTTATATAATATTATACAATAATATATAATAATATTATAATAATTATATAATATTATACAGTATTATATAATAATATTGTAATAGTTACATAATATTATAAAAATTATATAATCGAATCTGTTGCATTTTATTCGAGTTGAATTCATTGCATTTTATTCGAGTCGAATTTATCGCATTTTATTTAATCTTTTTGTTTCATTTCATCTATTGTACTTCATTGGGAACTTCCTTATTTTACAAGGAAACCACTAAAGTTCATTACTATTAATTCTATTAAATACTCTATCGCGCGTAATATGTATTAATACTATCGCAATTTCGAGGAACGACGAGCACAAGATAAATTAAATTTTCTACGCGCAGAGCGCGAAATCGCGTGGTTGTCGCGGATCCGCGCGGCGCAAATTAACAGAAATATACATATATTAGCTGTAGAACTAATTGTGCTTGTTTTCTTTTTTTTCTGTTTATCGCGACACGTGAAATTATGTGAGAATGGAAACACGGGTACAATGAGAGATTCTACGTCAAACTGAATTATTCGAGATAAAAAGGGAGCCGGAGGGTCGACGGCACGATGAATGGCAGGAAAAGCGATGTAATAAAACGGCCGTGGTTGCGTGTAGGGAGAACGAGGAAAGATTAAAATGCGTGGATCAGCGGGCGAAGGTATTAGATAAAGATTTTTATCGCGATATGAGAACTGTACTAAATTCAACGTGGTAGCGCCGCGAGAAGATCGCGAACGATTTCGTCGCATCGAATCCACCGACTTCGAAAAAGAAGGTGATTCACCGTGAAAGAGGGACGTCGAATTTTATGCATTCGTGTGCAAAAATTTGTATTGTTGAAATATACAAATTATGATTTGTATGTGATGTATAATATAATTATATATATACATAAATTATAAATAAATAATTATATATAATATTATAATAAATATATGTATATTAAAAATATGTATATATATTATATTATATTATATTATATTACATTATATTACATTATATTACATTATATTACATTATATTACATTATATTACATTACATTACGTTACGTTACGTTACGTTACGTTACGTTACGTTGCATTACATTACATTACATTACATTACATTACATTACATTATATTATATTATATTATATTATATTACATTACATTACATTACATTACATTACATTATTTGTAATTATATTGCAATTACCTAGTATTACATTTACGTTACATTTACGTTACGTTACATTTACATTTACGTTACATTACATTTACACTTACGTTACATTTACGTTACATTACATTTACATTACATTACATTTACATTACATTTACATTACATTTACATTTACATTACATTTACATTACATTTACATTACATTTACGTTACATTTACGTTACATTTACGTTACATTTACGTTACATTTACGTTACATTTACGTTACATTTACGTTACATTTACGTTACATTTACGTTACATTTACGTTACATTTACGTTACATTTACGTTACATTTACGTTACATTTACGTTACATTTACGTTACATTACATTACATTACATTACATTATATTACATTATATTACATTACATTACATTATATTATATTATACATAATTTACGATTAGTCAGATTGTAAAGACATATTTATGAATTATTTATTCAATATAAATGTTAGTCGTCATGAATGATATTCACAATGAACAATAATTCAATGATTTAACGATAGTATAATTTTCAATTCGTCGTATAAATTCTTTTATTTTGCATCAGTCTAATCGATCGCATTATCGCTTCAATTTAACTTATCGTATCTCATTCGAGTTCAATTTATTGCATTATAAAATACCGCAGTATTTGGTACGTCCGCGATAATAGCCACGCTAATCCCAAATGTTTTCCTTTATCAGGCGAATTAAGCTAGGCTGTTCATTGCTGACCAGTTGCGCGCCGCGTCGAGGGATCTCTTTGATCGTTGTTCGTTGATCGTTGATCGTTGATCGAGGGGAGTCGCGCGGACCGCGCGCAACGCTCCGCTGCGCTGGATCCTCAGAAGTCGGGCAAAAAGCTTTCCTCCCCGGCTCCCGTGGTATTTCATTGCCCGTATAATCATATCCGACATATAACCATCGTTATGTGGCCACCGGTACGAGGACCGAGCCTCCAACCGCCTGCTTCGGTAAGTGTCACTTTCAATTTCTTCTTCCTTCTCCGTTTCTTTCTGCCAACCCCTCCCCCCCCGTCCCCCTCTTTCCCCGTCGTCGACCGCGACGACTCCCTCGAACGTTCGTCTTCTTCTTTGCCAGCTCGTCCCTCTCGCGGTTTTATGCCTCCTCTCCGCTTCTCCGTGTCCCTTGTATTAGGTAATCGTGTATGAAACGGCGAATTCTCTTTCTTCGACAGATTCCGAGGCGCGCGGTGCACCCACCGCTCGTTAATCGACCGAGCGGCCATCGCGCGGCTCGCGTGCTTTCGCGTCCCCGTCAGAGACTTCCGCCGAATTTTCTAGCAGAATGTTAAACACACGCGCGAAGTGTTACGAAAGTGTTGTTTCATTGTGGTTCATCGATCTTGTTTGTTACGCGTGAATTTTTTGGATTGTTATCGAATAGAGAATTTGTTCGATTCGAATAAAGAGTTATTCGAATTAATAAGTAGACAAATTTCTGGCGAATAATGAATTGTTCGAATGAAATATTCGACTGGAATAAATAACGAATTATTCGAATGATAAATTGCTCGAATAATGAATTATTTGAACAACAGCGAATGGAATGTTCAACTGATGTGAATAACGAATCATTCGAATGAAGAATCACTGGAATAAAGAATTGTTTGAATAAAGAATCATTCGAATAAAGAGTTGCTTGAATAAGGAATCATTCGAATAAAGATTTATTCGATTAAAGAATCGCTCGAATAAAGAATCATTCGAGCAACAAATTATTCGAGTAAAGAATTATTCGAATAAAGATTTATTCGAGTAAAGAATTATTCGAATAAAGAATTATTCGAGTAAAGAATTATTCGAATAAAGAGCTATTCGAATAGAGAATCACTCGAATAAAGAATCATTTGAGCAACGAATTATTCGAATAAAGAATTATTCGAATAAAGAATTATTTGAATAAAGAGTTATTCGAGTAAAGAATTCTTCGAATATAGAGTTGCTTGAATAAGGAATCACTCGAATAAAGAATCATTTGAGAAATGAATTATTCGAATAAAGAGTTATTCGAGTAAAGAATTCTTCGAATAAAGAGTTATTCGAATAGAGAATCACTCGAATAAAGAATCATTTGAGCAACGAATTATTCGAGTAAAGAATTATTCGAATAAAGAGTTATTCGAGTTAAGAATTATTCGAATAAAGAGTTATTCGAATAGAGAATCACTCGAATAAAGAATCATTTGAGCAACGAATTATTCGAGTAAAGAATTATTCGAATAAAGAGTTATTCGAGTAAAGAATTATTCGAATAAAGAGTTGTTCGAGTCAAGAATTATTCGAATAAAAAGTTATTCGAATAGAGAATCACTCGAATAAAGAATCATTTGAGCAATGAATTATTCGAATAAAGAGTTATTCGAGAAAAGAATTCTTCGAATAAAGAGTTATTCGAGTAAGGAATCATCTGAATAAAAATTTATTCGAATAGAGAATCACTTGAATAAAGAATTATTTGAATAACGAATTATATTCGAATAAAGAATAGTTTGAATAAAGAATTATTCGAATAAAGAATAGTTTGAATAAAGAATCAACCGAATGAAAAATAGTTTGAATAAAGAATGAGTCGAATAAAGAATAGTTTGAATAAAGAATAATTCAGATAAAGAATTTGTCTGAATAAAGAATAATTCGAATAAAGAATCACTCGAATAAAGAATCATTCGAACAACGAATTATTCGAGCAAAGAATCATTCGAGCAAAGAATCATTCGAGCAAAGAATCATCATTCATAACGAAGCGTTCCAATAAAGAATCATTCTAACAAATCCACGGAATAATTTCTGAACGAACACAGAGGGTTACTCGAATACATAAACGGTTAGAATAATTTATGTCGGTCGATAAATCATTCGCGGCTAAGATATTCGACCGAAAGGAATTCATTCGGCTAACGATCTTAGAGAAACGTCTCCCCGAGAGAGAGAGAGAGAGAGAGAGAGAGAGAGAGAGAGAGACAATCCGAATAATGGCCAACCCCTTTGCCCGAGCTACGAAACGCGTCTCTCTGGGAGAAGAGGCAGGACCCGGACGGCGGACTCCCACGCGATCCCAGACATTCCGTCGGTCCGTATATCATTTTCGAAATGTCCCCGGTAATTACCACCACTCCCGTCTCGTTCCGAAATGCTTTTTGCTCCGGCCACCGCCATTTTTCCCGGTGTTCGCGGGACCACCCTCCCTCCCCCTAACGGGCCCCGGGGTTTTTCTGCGCGGGGCCCCTGTATCCGCGCGTTCATCCGCCGCCGCCGTTCTTACGCCTTTGCGCGGCCGGGTCTCGTTGAACGCGCGCGTCCCCTTTCCCTCCTCCTTTCCAATTATATACAGCGTGTTTCTCGTTTATTTACTAAGTTCTAAGCGCGCGCCGACTTCCAGTACGCCCGGAACCAGTCAGAACCAGTCGGAACGCGCCGCTCGGATTCCACCTGGCATTCTGACCGTTTTTCCCGTCATAATGCCCCCCTCGGCCACTTTTGTCCCCTCCCCGCGGCTTCGGAGCCCTGCTCGCCGGCATTTCGTAGCTATTTAGCTACCCCCGTGTCCCCCCTTCCCTCTCCCCTTTCTATCGCTTAACCCCTCGAGATCTCGCAGATCGACACCCTCTCGCGATTCGCGGCTATTCGTCGGATATTTCTGTTCGTCGAATTCTATTGTAATAATTGTATTATAATATTATTGTATGGTATTATAATTATATGTGTTATTATATGATATTATGTGATAATAATGTTATATATAATATTACTATAGTTATATAACATTATACAATATTATATAATAAAATATTATAGTAGTTATACAATATTATATGATAATATTATAATAATTATACGATATTATATGATGATATTATAATAGCTATATAATATTATACAATATTATATAATAATATTACAATAGTTATATAATATTATAAAATATTATATAATAATATTATAGTAGTTATATAATAATTATACAATATTATATAATAATATTATAATAGCTATATAATATTATATGACAATATTATAATAGTTATATAGTATTATACAATATTATATAATAATATTATGATCATTATACAATATTATATTGTTATAATTTATTATAATTTTATTATAATATGTTTATTTTATTTTAATCTCGCTCGATTTTCTATTATAAACTCTCTCTGGTGCCCCATTTACTGTTAGGGGTAGCCGATCATCGTGTCTTTTTATTCCTTTTCAAGCACACATTAACTTTGTATTTGTCGCAGACGTCGTAACAGTTTTTTTTTCATTTCAATTCAATTAACCACTCGTTCCTTAAAATTGAACATATAAAAGACGGAGGTTCTTAATTACCCCTTTGCTTTTTAACCCCTTTCTTTGCAATTACAACGATAACTACGAGAATCTATATTATATTTATACAATTTATATTGTAAGAAGATTTATATTATTAATTTAACAGTTGTATTAAATTAAGAAGAAACGATTTCTACAACAATTCAATTAAGAAATACAGTATTTTCTTAATTTTATGCAGCTATTAAATCACGCATCTAATTGAAACGCGTTGAAATATGAAAATTATACAGTTTTACGGATGCTAAGTGAGACCTCATTTTTTTAATAAACAGTATATTTTTCGAAATTTGAAGATCGACTTTTTCTTTTTCTTTTCCTTTATCTTTTTCTTTCTCTTTCTCTTTCTCTTGTTCTTTCTCTTGTTCTTTCTCTTTTTCTTTTTCTTTTTCTTTTTCTTTTTCTTTTTCTTTTTCTTTTTCTTTTTCTTTTTCTCTTTCTTCTTCTTTTTCTTTTTCTTTTTCTTTTTCTTTTTCTTTTTCTTTTTCTTCTTCTTTTTCCTTTTCTTTTTCTTTTTCTTTTTCTGTTAAATAGAAAAGCACATTTTACCCGTCGCAGATTCGCTGGAATTTTCGAATCGTCCCTTTTCCATCCGCAAACAGATGTACAAAATCTGTACGGCATACTTCACAGACGCGCCGTTGCAGGATATTTTGACGTTAATTACAACATTTAAAGTTCAAAAAAGCTCTCGAAGCAGCCCGCCGCCGCGCGACCCACGGAAAACTCTACGGCGATTGCATTTATATGCACTTACGCGTTTTACTGTCTGGCTCGTTCAATTGCTGTTCCGGACTCCGAGATAATTACCGTCCGTAGGAGAGAAGTCAATGAGTCACACGTTCTTCGGGATAATTAACCCCGCGTCTCGCGATGCCCGACTCGGGTCTTATCCGATGATAATAAACGTTTAGCGCAGGGGTGTCAAACTCATAAGCTAATTTGGGCCTTAATAAACAATGCTTAACTTTAGGTGGGCCGCAAAAAAGAAATCAATGTTCATAGAAACAAATATTTTTATTTTGACTAGTACATATTGTAATAAACATATATAAAGTTCAATTATTGTTTACATCCTGATACTTGACATCTCTTCTCTGATACTATCTTTCCTATTTCGGGAGAAATTTTATTGGCCGAGACTATTTCTATTTTATTTTTACTTTGCGTCGGATATATCGACTGGGCCGCAAACATGTTCATCTCGGGCCGCGAGTTTGACACCCTTGAGAGCGGAAGAGAGAGAGCGGAAGAGAGCGAGAGAGAGAACTAGAGAGCGGGAAAGAGCAAGAGAGAGCGAGAGAGAGAACTTGAGAGCGGGAGAGAGCAAGAGAGAACGAGAGAGAGAGAACTCGAAAGCGGGAGAAAGCGAGAGAGAGAACTAGAGAGTGGGAGAAATCGAGAGAGAGAGAGAGAGAGAGAGAACTAGAGAACGGGAGAGAGCAAGAGAGAACGAGAGAGAGAGAACTCGAAAGCGGGAGAAAGCGAGAGAGAGAACTAGAGAGTGGGAGAGAGAGAGCTAGAGAGCGAGAGAGAGAACTAGAGAACGGGAGAGAGCAAGAGAGAGTGAGAGAGAGAGAGAACTCGAAAGCGGGAGAGAGCTATACTATTTTTATAATTTTTATAATAATTTTTATAATATTAAATATTGACATTATCTGAAATATTATATAAATATTATTATAATTAAATTTTGTACATTGGACGACGAATGTACAATTTAACGATCGAATAAGGAAACGTTTTAATTGGATTACATTTGGATTACGTGGCATTGAACGGGGACAATTTAATTAGCTTAAATTTAGATCGCGTCGCGTTAAATAAGGAAAGATTTTATTGGATTGAATAGGGAAAGATTTAATTGGATTACGTTTGGATTCGATTAGATCGAACAAGGAAAGATTTAATTGGATCGCATTCGGATTCGATTGGATTGAATAAGGAAATATTTAATTAGATTACATTCGGATGAAATTGCGTTTAATAAGGGAAAAAAATTTAATCAGATCACGTTTAAATTACGTCGCATCGAATAAAGACAAGTTTAATTGGATCGCATCTCAATTACATCGAATCGAACGAAAATTTGATTCGATCAAATTTAGATTGGATCGGATCGAACAAGGAAAACGATTAATCTACCATGATATGTTTATTTAATTTCTAACGTTAAATTTAACGTATAAACACACAAGAGTAATATAGAAATTTTTAAATAAATTTTATCGCAATCAAAATGATTATTCGATCGACAATTATTCGAATGAAATTATCGTAGAAACTTTTTAAGAAAATTCAATTGAAAAATGTTCGATAAAATTTATTAAATCTATTAAAATACTTTCGATCATGTTTATTTAATTTCTAACGTTAAATTTAACGTATAAACACACAAGAGTAATTTAGAAATTTTAAATAAATTTTATCGCAATCAAAATGATTATTCGATCGACAATTAAAATTATTGTAGAAACTTTTTAAGAAAATTCAATTGAAAGATATTCGATAAAATTTATTAAATCTATTAAAATACTTTCGATCATGTTTATTTATTTTCTAACGTTAAATTTAACGTATAAACAAACAAGAGTAATATACAAATTTTAAATAAATTTTATCGCAATCAAAATGATTATTCGATCGACAATTAAAATTATTGTAGAAACTTTTTAAGAAAATTCGATTGATAAATATTCG
Source organism: Megalopta genalis (assembly GCF_051020955.1). NCBI lineage: Eukaryota > Metazoa > Arthropoda > Insecta > Hymenoptera > Halictidae > Megalopta > Megalopta genalis. The sequence goes on along the minus strand of NC_135014.1, from coordinate 1,222,558 downwards.
ATGAAATTTATTAAATCTATTGAGATACTTTCGATCATGTTTATTTAATTTCTAACGTTAAATTTAACGCATAAACAAACAAGAGTAATGTACAAGTTTTAAATAAATTTTATCGCAATCAAAATGATTATTCGATCGACAATTATTCGAATGAAATTATCGTAGAAACTTTTTAAGAAAATTCAATTGAAAGATATTCGATAAAATTTATTAAATCTATTGAAATACTTTCGATCATGTTTATTTAATTTCTAACGTTAAATTTAACGTATAAACAAACAAGAGTAATATACAAATTTTAAATAAATTTTATCGCAATCAAAATGATTATTCGATCGACAATTAAAATTATTGTAGAAACTTTTTAAGAAAATTCGATTGATAAATATTCGATAAAATGTATTAAATCCATTGAAATACTTTCGACCGCGTGCAATAATAATAGAATACTGTTTCGCGGTGGAAACGCGCACGATGCGCGAAATCTGCAAGAAATCGGCGCGCCGTCGGCGATCCGCCGCTTCTAACGTGGACAGTTTGAACGGCTATCGGTAAAGAAATCGATCGTAAATTCTGTATTACCATCACGGATCGGTCGCACAAATCACGGGGATCTTGCAGCCCGTTTGGATAGCGGGCCAAAAAGTCGTTCGGTATATCGGATGCTCATTGAGAGCGGATCGGCACCGATCGATAAATCATACAACCCCGCGCGCACAAACGAGCCCCGCCGCGCCGTGTTGGCCCATCGAATAATCAATTTTTACGACTCGCGTGGTTCCTTTCTTGCATTACCGAGCAACGAATTAGGAATTTTCTGACGGTCCGATCGGGGATTATACGGGCGCTTTTGTTCGATTCGACACTCGGAATTCGTTCTTTATCCAAATATATATATGTATTATATATATGTAACTCGAAAAGGTAACGTGGAAGAAATAAGTCGATAAACTATGAAAATAATAAAGAAAAACAACAGTTTATATTCTATCTATTTTATTCGAAACTATTATTTTCCGCGCGAATTCTTATTCAAATAAAATAAGTAATATAATACAATAAAATTATAATATAATATAATATAATATAATATAATATAATATAATATAATATAATATAATATAATATAATATAATATAATATAATATAATATAATATAATATAATATAATATAATATAATATAATATAATATAATATAATATAATATAATATAATATAATATAATATAATATAATATAATATAATATAATATAATATAATATAATATAATATAATATAATATAATATAATATAATATAATATAATATAATATAATATAATATAATATAATACAATATAATATAATATAATATAATATAATACAATACAATACAATGTAAAATAATACAATACAATATAGTATAGTATAGTATAGTATAGTATGGTATGGTATGGTATGGTATAGTATAGTATAGTATAGTATAGTATGGTATAGTATGGTATAGTATAGTATGGTATGGTATAGTATAGTATAGTATAGTACAGTATAGTATAATATAGTATAGTATAGTAAAGTATAGTATAGTACAGTATAGTATAATATAGTATAGTATAGTATAGTATAGTATAATATAATATAGTATAGCATAGCATAGTAGAGTATAGTAGAGTATAGTATAGTATAATATAATATAGTATAGCATAGCATAGTAGAGTATAGTATAGAGAGAGAGAGAGAGAGAGAGAGAGAGAGAGAGAGAGAGAGAGAGAGAGAGAGAGAGTATAGTATAGTATAGTATAATAAAAATTTTATTCGATCGAACATTTATTCACCAGCGTCGTGCAAAAGTAATTGTTTGTTAATAAAAGATGTGATTTCTTATCACAAAAAGATTGCTGCTCGCCTTTAAAAACAAAACCAAATACATGAACGCATTAAATAGTATCTTGAAAATAATTTAAGGAAAGGAAGCCAGTTTTTACGCACAGAAATGTTTTTATAAAATTTCTACCTTCGAATGTGATTATTATTATTTAATATTTGTACCGTATTTTATTAATTCCTTCATTTTCGAGATTGCTGGACATGTGGAAGGTGACAAGAGTTCAGTATAGATACCGATGATTTTTTTTTTGAGAGAGAAAATGTCACCAAATTTCTCGACCGGCGACCCACACCACCACTACTGTGCAACGGCTGTCGCGTCGAAGGGGCCGCGAGGCGAGTAGTTGATACGTGAAATTTGTAGAACAAGAGACTTGGCTTGGACGGGCTACGCGGCAGGGTCGTAAATAAAGGTTCGATCGGCCGATACTCTTTCTGCTAAACGCGCGCGCCGAGATAAAGTCCCTGATAGATATACCGCGCGTCATAATGAATTCTTTTTGCGGTGGCTGCACCCCTTCGAACGACTTCTCGGTACGTCTCCGCCCCGTTCTTTTCCTCCTTCCCATTCCTCCTGCCGCCGTCGCCGCCGCTCCTCGCGGCTCTCCTTGCTCTCGTCATTATTATTATTATTATCATTAACTATAAAAGGGGTGGGTAAGTGGTAGCGAAGGCACGTCGGGCAGCGAGCGAGAGAGACGGAGAGCGAAAGAGAGAGAAATAGAGAGAGAGCGAGAGAGAGAGAGATAGGACGAGAGAGAGAAAGAGAGAGCGGGAGAGAGAGAGAGGAAGAGAGAGCGAGAAAGAGAGAACTGAGGAGCGGGAGAGAGCAGGAGAGATTAAGAGAGAGCGAGAGAGAGAACTAGGAAGCAAGAGAGTGCGAGAGAGAGCGGGAGAGAGTGAGAAAGAGAGAACTAAAGAACAAGAGAGAGAGAGAGAGAGAGAGAGAGAGAGAACTAGAGAGCGAGAGAGAGCAAGAGAGAGCGGGAGAGAACGAGAAAGAGAGAACTAGAGTGCTGGAGAGAGCAAGAGTGAAAACTAGAGAGCGAGAGAGAACGGGAGAGAGCGAGAAAGAGAGAACTAGAGAACAAGAGTGAGAGAGAAAAAACTAGAGGGCGAGAGAGAGTAAGAGAGAGCGGGAGAGAATGAGAAAGAGAGAACTAGAGAGCGGGAGAGAGCGAGAGAGAGAACTATAGAGAGCGGGAAAGAGCAAGAGAGAGCGAGAGGCAGTGAGAGAACTAGAGAGCGGGAGAGAGAGAGAACTAGAGAGAGGGAGAGAGCAAGAGGGAGCGAGAGAGAGCAAGATAGAGAACTAGAGAGCAGGAGAGCGCAAGAGAGAGAGCGAGAGAGAGAACTAGAGAGCGGCAGAGAGTAAGAGAGAGCGAGAGAGAGCGGGAGCGAGTGACAAAGAGAAAACTAGAGAACAAGAGAGAGAGAGAGAGAGAGAAAACTAGAGAGCGGGAGAGAACGAGAAAGAGAGAACTAGAGAGCGGGATAGAGCGAGAGAGAGAGAACTAGAGAGCAGGAGAGTGCAAAAGAGAGCGAGAGAGAGCGGGAGAGAGAGAACTAGAGAACAAGAGAGAGAGAGAGAGAAAACTAGAGAGCGAGAGAGCAAGAGAGAGAGGGAGAGAGTATAGTAGAAGGAAGCTGCTCGTAGGGCTCTCGCATGTGCAACGCTAGTATTATCGATCGCCGGCAAGCATTGCATCATAAATTACTGTTTTTATCCGAGGGGCCCGAATTTCGGGCCCCGCCGTCCCTTTCCTCTCTTTTTCGTGTCCGAGAGATTTATCGGAAATATTAAAAGTCGCTTCCTGACGTGGGTACCGAGCGGACACCGCATCGCGTCGCCTCGGCGGTCATTGTTCGGTCGCCATTTTCCGTAATTATCGGGGGCCCGGCTGCGGGACCGCGCGATTTTATTAGCGAATAAAAGTCGTCGGGGGCATTTTCAAGGAAGTTTCGACCGAGTTTAGTGTGGACGCGCGCGAGCACGTGCGTACGTACATACACTTCGATTTCACGTTGCGGAGGATCGCGCGCGCAAGCCGAAGTATGCGAACAACGTTCGAGGGGAATTCAAACGTTTCCACGAAAAATGGGAGCGAGCCCTTGTTTCTTGATGACTGTGATTACTTCCGGTGCGTAAGCTCGTCCCGCGTTTAGCATTCGCTCGTCTACTATCATTGCGCATCATTACGCACCGACGAGGACGACGACGATGGGGCGAGAGAGAGAGAGAGAGAGAGAGAGAGAGAGGGTGAGAGGGCGCGAGAGAGTGCGCGAGGGTGAGAGAGCACGAGAGACAGAGCGCAAGAGAGAGCACGAGAGAGAGAGAGAGAGAGAGAGAGAGCGGCCGGCCACACGGAACACGCGAGAATTATCGATCAACGTTGATGCGCGCCGCTGTAAATAACAGTTTTTATGCCGTTTTTATCCTCCGTCGTTTCCCCCGGTCGTCGGAGATTTATTTGAAAAATTTCAGAAAGAAAAAAACCGCAACTACTGCCCCTTTCTTTCTGGCGGGCGGCCGGGCTCGTCGTTTGGGCCCCTCTTGAGATGCACCCGGCCGCATGAGATCGTCGTACTTTTGCCGAAGGTACCCCTTGCAGCCGGCTACGTGGCGGAATGCGTTCGCGAAGGCGCTGTGGGTGATTTTTGCAGGGCCGTACCGGATCGTTTCTTCGGCTTTCCGCCCCGGTTCGGATTCTTCGCCGCGGACAACAAATTTCGATCGTCGCCCGGCCACGCATTCGCCAACGTTCGCCGGTCTGTTCTCGTGTCGCGCCCTTAATTCCAGGCCAAATTGAATTAGTCGTGTGCGCGGAAGCAGTCCGATTTTTCAACTCTTTCCGCTCGGAGATCGCCGATGTTATTATTAAGTATTTATTATTCGGTATCTTTGATTGAATATTTATTGTTCAACATTTATTATCAAAGATTTATTATTCAATGTTTATTGTTTAGTGTTTATTATTCAATAGATATTATTTAGTATTTATTATTCGATATTTATTATTAAGTATTCAGTATTCGATATTTATTATTAAGTATTTAGTATACAATATTTATTATTAAGTATTTATTATTCAGTATCTATTATTAAATATTTATTATTCAATATATATTATTTAGTATTCAGAATTCAATATTTATTATTAAGTATTTATTATTCAGTATCTATTATTAAATATTTATTACTCAATATTTATTATTAAGTATTCAGTATTCAATATTTATTATTAAGTGTTTATTATTCAGTATCCATTATTAGATATTTATTATTAAGTATTCAGTATTCAATATTTATTATTAAGTATTTATTATTCAGTATCCATTATTAGATATTTATTATTAAGTATTAAGTATTCAATATTTATTATTCAGTATCTATTATTAAATATTTATTATTCAATATTTATTATTCAATATTTATTATTAAGTATTCAGAATTCAATATTTATTATTAAGTATTCAGTATTCAATATTTATTATTAAGTACTTATTATTCAATATTTATTATGAAGTATTTAGTATTCAATATTTAGTATTAAGTATTTATTATTCAGTATCCATTATTAGATATTTATTATTAAGTATTCAGTATTCAGTATTTATTATTAAGTACTTATTATTCGATATTTATTACGAAGTATTTATTATTCAATATTTACTATTAAATATGTATTATTATTTACAATTAATCTATATTCAATTTATCGTCAATCTAAATGTACAAAATTTAAACTCAGAGTCATTTTAGCACCTTCCGCACGGACGCGCTAATTTGCCCCGACTCGTATTTGTTCCCGCTATCGGTAATTAGCGAGCACATGAAAAGGTAGATCGATCCTCTGGAAGAATGGAAATTGTGTTTACTTTTTGCATAGAATACGCGGCGATACAAGAGACCGCACTTAGCAAAGTAGCCGACGGAACGAGCCCCCCGAGTGGTTCCTCAAACAACCGATTTACCACAGAAAGGGCCATTAAAACGATGCGATTTATCCGAGCGGCTGGCAAAGGACTATGGTAGAGACACACGATGACGAATGCCATGCCGGCCGTGCACATCGGTCAGGTTTTTTTTGTCGCGAGATGGCACGTCACGGTCGACTTCTCTCAATCCGATCCTTCGTTATCATTACGGAGCCGCGATTAATTTCCCCGTGTCCGCGACAATTAAAAACGGTTCGTTGGCCCCCGGTTGCTGCGTACGAAAGATCGTCGAAAGGCTCGGTCAAATTTCAATTAACTCGTTGGTTTATTTGTTTCAATAAAAAGCACACGCGGGATTTCTTAAAATAATTCTGTCGTAATATTTTTATTTCCATAATATTTATTTCCGTGAAAAAATGGCCGAATCCATTATTTGTAAAATCAATGAAAAACCATTTGAAGTTGTATAAGAAAGGAAAAAAGATTAGTGCAGCACAGCGCGTACTCTAAGGGTAGTTTTAAATCGCATGACTTTCTCACCCCTCCGACAGCGTGGCACAGCGGAGATCCGAGTTTATTTTGACCCAGAGCCTGAAAATTGTCCGAATGTTGATGCACAATGGTATAAATTTTGCTAAATGTCATTGGATAGATTGTAGAATAAAATATAAATATAATTGTATAAATATAATACAAAACAATATTATTATACAATGATATAAATTTTTCTAAATGTTATTAGGCAGATTGTACAAGTAAAATATATATAATTGTATAAATATAACAGAAATCATGTTATTATACAATGATATAAATTTTATTAAATATTATTAGGCAGATTGTACAAGTAAAATGTATATAATTGTATAAATATAACAGAAATCATATTATTATACAATGATAAAAATTTTAGTAAATGTTATTAGGCAGATTGTACAAGTAAAATATATATAATTGTATAAATATAACAGAAATCATGTTATTATACAATGATATAAATTTTACTAAATATTATTAGGCAGATTGTACAAGTAAAATATATATAATTGTATAAATATAACAGAAACCATGTCATTATACAATAATAAAAATTCTACTAAATGTTCTTAGGCAGATTGTACAAGTAAAATATAAATATAATTGCATAAATATAACAGAAACCATATTATTACGCAATGATATAAATTTTACTAAATGTTATTAGACACATTGTACAAGTAAAATATATATCATTGTATAATAATATGATTTCTATTATATTTATACAATGATATAAATTTTACTAAATGTTATTAGACAGATTATACAAGTAAAATATATATCATGGTATGATAATATGATTTCTGTTATATTTATACAATTATATAAATTTTACTAAATCTCATTAGACAAATCGTATGAATAAAACACAAATATAACATAAATGATATCTTTGCACAACAATATAAATTTCGCTAAACGTCATATTGGACCAATATCTTCGAAAATGTCCGATTCGCGCAAAGTTCCACGGTCTAATCCGGAAATATATCCATTGTCGAAGGGGCGGGAGAAAACGGCGGGAGAATCGAATCGATTTCCGTTGGGAAACGCGAAGGGTCCGACGTAGCTACGCTCCTGCGGTTGCCAAAAAGTGCTCGAGGACCCCCGTTACGTTGCGCTGTTCGACAAGAAAATTTGCCTCCGAGCTTGAACCGCGCATATCGCGCGCATACGTGTTCACATATAAAACTCGTACGGAGCGTCGCGGCCGCGTCGGTGCATATGTACGGGAGCGGGACGGGCGACGGCTGATTTATCGGTCGACATTTTTTCGGGGGATTTTTATTACGTTTTGATCCTTTCGCGCATACATTTTAGCGAACGGGCTCCCCTAATATGGCGACCCTCGTCGCACGGCCGACTGGGAACTTTCTGTCGAATGCGCGCTTTTCCGAAATATTTTAGGACGTCGCGCAGCGCCTCGTTCAATGGACAAAAGTCGAAAATTCATGGCTTACGATAGAGCTTCGAATACTCGTGAAGGTACATTTTAATTCTATTTACAATTTTTAACCGATTAAGAGTAATTTATTGTTGAGGTTGCGTCTAGGTTATGTCTAGGTTATGTCGGAGAACTTTCCGTCGAACGCGCGCTTTTCAATGGAGGCGCCTTGTTCAATGGAGGAAAGTTGAAAAATCCCGATATCGAAAATTTATGGCTTACAATATAACCTAAAATACTCGTGGAGTGTACATAGATTTTAATTCTATTCGCAATTTTTACCGATTTAATTCCATTTATTGTCAACGTTATTTCTAGGTTATGTCCAAAAACTTTCCGCCCGTACAATTCTGTTCCGCATCGATCGTTGCATTTGTGTAATTCTGCTCGAGAAAGCATTATAAGCGTGAAGAACGATTAGTTCAGAGGTTATGATTTCGCGTCCCGAATTATCGTATGCGCGAGAAGCGCTGCGCGCCGTCGAGCGTCTCGTTAACTCCTGAAATTATTCACGGAAACGCGCGCGACCGGAATTTATCATCCGCATCTCGATCACCGACGTGTAATAACGTTTTATGTTAATCGGGCTCGGTTGCGCCGTTATCAGCGAACCGGGGATCTTTATGCGTTTCCGCCGCATCGAAGGATCGTCGAAGATCTCGTTGCGGTTGCAACGTCGCACGAAAATCTCACGGATTTCTCGTTTATTTTTCGCTCCATTTCTCGTTTAATTTTTCGTTCCACTTCTCGTTTAATTTTTCGTTCATTTTTCGTTTATTTTTTCGTTCATTTTTCGTTTAATTTTTCGTTCATTTCTCGTTTATTTTTTCTATTTATTTCTCCGTTTATTTCTCGTTCATTTTTCGTTTATTTTTTCGTTCCATTTCTTGTTTATTTTTTCTATTTATTTCTCCGTTTATTTCTCGTTCATTTTTCGTTTATTTTTTCGTTCCATTTCTCGTTTATTTTTTCGTTCCATTTTTCGTTTAATTTTCGTTCATTTCTCGTTTAATTTTTTGTTCATTTCTCGTTTATTTTTTCTATTTATTTTTCCTTTATTTCTCGTTCATTTTTCGTTTATTTTTTCGTTCCATTTCTCGTTTAATTTCTCCTTTATTCCTCGTTTATGTTTTCTATTTATTTCTCGTTCATTTTTCTTTTATTTTTTCGTTCCATTTCTTGTTTAATTTCTCCTTCATTTCTCGTTTATTTTTTCTATTTATTTCTCGTTTATTTCTCGTTCATTTTTCGTTTATTTTTTCGTTCCATTTCTCGTTTAATTTTTCGTTCATTTGTCGTTTATTTTTTGTATTTAATTTTCATTTATTCCTTGTGTTCATTTCTCGTTTATTTATCGTTCGTCTCGAACAATATCGACGAAAATCACGTCTCAAGATGCACGAGGGCACATTTGCATGAAATTTTTTCGTCCCATTCGGCGACCGGTAATACAAGATTATTCACCGAAGTTTATACAAGAATTATTCAACTAAGGTAAGTGTTTTTATTTAACCGGGAACGGTAAAAATTAATATCATAATTTCTTACATGTTTAATATCGATAATTTACGACATACAAGTAACAACAATCGCAGTTTCAATTCGTTTATCGACATTTGATATTTATATATAAAACGTCGAGTCTTTTAAAAGAAACACTCGTAACGACATCTGTAAACGCTGATTCGAAAGGCATTTATATTTTGGTAATTAGTAATAAGCTATCTAGTCATTTTAGCGTTATTTTTAGACAAAGTAATCGTTGCTTTGATACAAAAGAAAATCGACTTACACAGTCACTGTGTCGTCTATCCTCAAATATTATTTATTAACACGGTTGCATTTGGCGCGTAGTTTTTTTCTGCTATGTGTGTACATTGCTGCGGTGCTTTACCGAAGTGCGCACCTTAACCTAGCCGGCGCAGTTCTCGATGAGCCGGCGCGTAGATCGTAGAGTATCTAACCTAATTTTGTGAAGTGCTACAGTGAGATTATCTTGATGCTAAGAATTATGGTTGTGTGTGTACATTTAAAAGAAAATGGATCATGTCGACCTTGGACACGCAGTGATCGGAACGTTCGCGGTATTTGGCTTGCAATAATAGATACATAACCTCGGTAATATATGCACACTTTACATTACGCTTTTCGATGAAATCCGTGCTCTCGGAGACGTAATATTTTGTGAAAAGTGACTATTCAAGTTGAAGAATAATAGGCGTAGCTCGAGTTGTCGATTTATCGGCGCGAAAGCTCTTGTTTTCTCCGACAAAGTTCGCCATCGTTGAGAACAGCGATTTTGAATTTTGCTGCCGAAGTTGCCGTAGTTCGTGTTACAAGTTAAAAAGCACGGTAGATCAACGCTCGAACGGAACGGACCTGTTGCACGAAAATATAACCGAGCATGCAAACAGATCGTTCACGCGTTTATTTATCGATTCTCCTTCGACCGTAGTTTCGTCGAGGCGCCGCGTCTGCTGGACGCGGCGTTAACATTGAATTTCGCCGAAAATGAAACGCGAAACCGACCGCGTCGAAATTGTCCGCCTCTCGCGACGTTTCGGGAGAACAACGTTGTCGTTTGTAATCCGAGAACGTCCGCCAAGTTACGCGCACTATTATCGTACATATATACAAATTACATTTACGTAGAATGTTTCCAGAATCGCGTTTAAAACTCCGGGCAATTTGACCGTTGCACGACGAACAAAACAGGCTTCGAAAATCCACTCGAAATCGCTCCGCCAATTATTCGACGGCGGATCCCGAATGCGAGTTCTCGTTTTGAGCGCGTGTGTCTTTTTTGCGAGATTCAAGATCAAAGAAACGGATAGATTTTCGGTCAGTGAAATTCCCTCGCTAGCGCGTCGACTATCCTCTGAAACGTGACGCTGTCCAGACCGCAAAACGGCATCTCCCGGGGCTGGAGGGGGGTCGATCTTCTCCGTCGGCGACGGAATATGTCGTCGAACTCGTCGACGGTGGTCGGAGGGTTCACCTTGGCGTAGTAGAGCGCCGCGAAACCGCTGTAGATCAGGAGAGCAGCGGTCGCAAGCTGGAAATCACGATTTCAGAATAAAGGATAAGAAATTGTCCGACTTCGAGCGACGATAACTCCGCGAATAATCGTCGTAGGATGATCGTCTTTTTTAAAAATTGAAGCTTGAAATCTGTACTTCAAGACGCTATTTTGCGATTTTTAATTGGACGCATCGTCGACGCTGTAACCACTTAAATACGAGGCCATGTTTGCCATGTCGGAAATCGCCAAGTTCGACGAAATGCACGGACTTTGGAAAATCTTTTTCGGAAATGCCGTTTACAGGGGAATAAAGTTCGATCCTTCCTCTTTAATTTAAAAAATGAGGAACGGAGCTGCGATTTTTTAACGCAAAGTTACAGGACTTTCAAGTATACCTTGCATCGTCACCCTGCGATGACTTTTGGCAGAGTTATCGACAAATGTGCATGGGTCGCTTCAAAGTGCTGTAACTCTGCGAAAAACAAATCGCAGCCCAGTTTCTTTTTTTGGAAATTAAAGAGGATCGTTCGGTTCAATTTGAAAAAAAGTTATCGTGTTTTGAAAGGTGTACGAATACTTTCGTGTCCGACTGTACGTATACGATCCAGTATAAAATCGTGAAAGCCTATATTGAAATAGAGGTTTCAAGCTTTAATATAAAAAAAAGATGATCATCCTAGGATGATTTCTCGCGGAGTTATCATCGGTCAAATTTGGCCAATTTTTATCCAACATTTTTTCGTGCTACAATTTTTTTGAGCTGCGTATAAACAAAGTTATTAATGTGTAAATTATAATAGTAACGTATAAATTACAATAACAATATATAAATTACAATAATAATATATAAATTACAATAATAATGTAGTGTGACGTTTTGCCGGATAATTTTCATCGTAAATGCATAAAATGTACATTCGATTAACAATCGATCGACTCACCTGGAAAACGGCCCAAAACTTGTAACTACCCTCGTTGATAAGGAAGTCGTAATAGCCGCCCCAATAGTCAACTTTCCCTTCCCCTATTGCCTTCATCTCTTTGTGTTCCTCTTCCTCGTGATGATCGTGATCATGATCGTACTCGTCTTCATCGTGACCACGTCGATACGCCCTCGGATGTCTAATAATAGCAAAAACTATATCACACGTCGAGTTCGATGCAATTCGTGCACAATCGTTCTATCGAAGGCATTACTTTTGCTTAAACATCCTCTTAAAATTTTCATGGTATCCCATAATTGTGTTACCACCCAGAAGGGGATGATTCCTGAGGTCATTTGAAGCAACTTTTTCCTTTGCGAAAATGTTCTACGAGGCTTCGTTCACGAGTTATTAACGAAAAACAGTGACCAGTGAGAGATCGCGTCCGACGCTCCGCCCTCGCGAGCACCGCCGCCGCGTCAGACGGCCGGCGCGACGCGCATTGGGCGGAGCGCCGGCCGCCCTCGCTCTCCGATTGGTCAGCGTTTTTCGTGAATAACTCGTAAACGAAGCCTCGTAGAACATTTTCGCAAAGGAAAAAGTTGCTTCAAATGGCCTCAGGAATCACCCCGTTCCAAGTGGCATCATAATTATGAGCGTATATCCTGTTTGCGATACAGCATTCGTTTCGTAGCTTCATTGTTGAAATATTTTATCAAACGCAAAGCGTACCATTTTTAAAAATCACAATGTTATCGAAATCATTCGATTCGATTCATTAATTAAGCGTCCAACGTGTTGCGTAAAGTTGGAAATTTCGACAATGATTCGAATGATTAAAGTACCTGTATGCTTGCGGAGCCGTAAGAGCCTCGAAGTTTGTCACAGACTCGCTTTCCTCCAACGGTATCGTATCGACTCCGGGACGATTGCTACCGGTCGAGGCATAAGAGACACAGACGAAGAACAAAAGACACTGGCAGACTAAATTCATTCGCCTTCTATCTGAAATGTCGGAAATAAAGGCGCCGGAATACGCCATATAAAATTTTAATTCGATACTATAACATAACCTAACATATACATAATATTGCCAAAGGGGTCGCTATATAAAATTTTATATAATTCGTTAATATAACAAAACCTAACATATATTTAACCTTGCCAAAGGGGTCGCCGTATAAAATGTTGATTCGATACTATAACATAACCTATATATAACATATACATAATACTGCCAAAAGTGGTCGCCGTATAAAATTTTAATTCGATACTATAACATAACCTAACATATATTTAACCTTGCCAAAGGGGTCGCCGTATAAAATTTTGATTCGATATTATAACATAACCTAACATATAAATAACCTTGTCAAAGGGGTCGCCGTATAAAATTTTAATTCGATACTATAACATAACCTAACATATGCATAACCTCACGAAAGTGGTCGAAAGGCACTTTTTTACATTTTTCGTTCAATACTGTTTTTACCAAAACGGTCAAATCTTAATTTAAAATTTCGTTTTAGAAAGATCACTCACTTTTGTGGAATTAACTGTACCATTTCTTTTAGTTATGTATATTATATATATAATATTATTATATATAGTAATATATAATATAATATATATATACATATATATGTATATAACTAATATGTATAATATATATATTATATATATTATTATATATTATATTATATAAGAGAGAATATATAACATATCCTCTCTATTTTTTTTAAAACTAATTCGATAATAAGTTTCCAGAAAATACTGCGACAAAAGTTTCCACAGTATTGCAATAAAAATCTCCACGATGCTCCAATTAAATCGTGCCGAGCATCCCCGAATTACCGCGAACGCGGCGAGCGATTCGGCAGCCGCTTACCCATAATTCCTTTTCCGCTCGACTCGCGTCGTACTGTCCAACGCACCCTGGCAGCAGCTCGTGGAAATAGCGCGAGAATCCTGTGCAGCTCGCATTCGCTCGCAGCACGTGTCCCGCGAGAACACCTTCTTTCAATTCACGGTTTCACGAATCGCGCGAGAAGCTGCCGTTCACCTTTGACCGGTTCGTTCATGCTTCGCGGTCGACGCGAACGAGTTCATCGATCGTTCCGAGGATCGTCGTCGGCTGCGTCGCGTAAGCTTCGCGCGGATTCGGCGCGGTTCGCTGATTCGGCGGCGAAGCCCGACGCTACTTGGCCGCGTTCAGCGTGCGAGGAACGCGATTGGCTCGGACGACGGTCGCCGTCGCCGCGAGTGCTCCTGGGCGATCGCGATTTTTCGACGAGCGCGTCCGATTCCGAGTTGCAGCGAGGCGGACCGAGTGTTCCGACGCGTCGTCGCGTTTTTATAGATTTCTGTGCTCGAGATTTCCGAGAAGCCTTTTCGGTTCCGCGATCGAGTTACGAAGTGTCGACGACGGGAACGGCGACGATCGGCGAACCGTCGGCGATAAAATCCAAACGGCGACTGAGACCGATTCGTGGGCCCAGTTCAAACACGGCTGTTACGTTTCACCGGCGCCGGTAACTGTATCACCAGAAACGTTAAGCAAATCCAGCAGCGTAGAGCGCTAAGTGCCCTAATTGTTACAGATCTTACGTATCGTCGCGTTGTCTAGAAAGACCATCCATCCAGTCGGGAATTCGCCAATAGGCGACGCACGAGCCGCGGGTTCGTTCACGTTCTAGCTTCTGTCAATGTTGTCTTCACTGTCCCATTTTGTTTGCTTTTTTTGTTTTTCGAAGAGGCTTGCCCTACGGAGATGGTTGGCGTTTGACCTCGTTCGATGAAATGGAATAGTTAACACTTTATCGACCGCTAGCCTATTTATCGGCTTTTTGATTGCCAATGTTTATCGATCGCTAGCCTATTAATCGGCTTTTCGATTGCCAATGCTTATCGACCGATAGCCTATTAATCGACTTTTAGCTATCGACGGTTTTCGCTTCTTTACTGTTTTGTTAGTAGCTGACCTCCTGTATGCTGACCTCCCCATATCCTTATGAATTATAATTATAATAATTATTATTATTTATTATTATTTTTAAAGGAATAAGCACAACACAATGAATAGCGAAAATTTAGCCGGTACTGGGAGCAAATGCGCGCGCGACTAAGCCAGTCCTTACTGAGTGGCAGCCTCAACCACGACCGGACGATAAAGTGTTAAGATATAAAGTAAGACGAGAAAATGAAATAAAATGGAGGAGAATAAAAAAATGAAAGAAGAAAATGAGATAAAATGGAAGAGTATAAACAATAGAACAAAGACATAAAATGATATAAAATGGAATATAAAATAAAACGAGAGAATAAAATAAAATGGAAGATGGTAAAAAATAAAACGAAAATATATAATACAAATAAAATGGAATAGAGTACACAATAAAACAAGTAAATAAAATCGAATAGAATGAAAAATAAAACAGGAAAATAGAATAGAACGGAATAGAATGAAAAATAAAACAAGACAACAAAATAAAATGGAAGAAAATAAAATGAAATGGAAGAAAATAAAACGTGAAGCAAGCAAATAAAATAAAATAATATGGAACAGAATAAACAATAAAACAAGAAAATAACAAAATGAAATTAAATAGAATAAGAAAATAAAAGAAGAAAATAAAATAAAGTGGAATAGAATAAAAAATGAAACAAGAAAGTAATATGGAAGAGAATAAAAAATACAGCAAGAAAATAAAATAAAATGGAAGAGAATAAACAATAAAAGAAGAAAATAAAATAAAACAGAAGGGAATAAATAGTAAAACGAAGAAAATAAAATAAAATGTAATACAATAAAATGCAATAAATTGAACTCAAATAAAATAAAATGTAATACAATAAAATGCAATAAATTAAACTGAAATCAAATAAAATGTAATACAATAAAATGCAATAAATTGAACTCAAATAAAATAAAATGTAATACAATAAAATGCAATAAATTAAACTGAAATCAAATAAAATGTAATACAATAAAATGCAATAAATTGAACTCAAATAAAATAAAATGTAATACAATAAAATGCAATAAATTGAACTCAAATAAAATAAAATGTAATACAATAAAATGCAATAAATTAAACTGAAATCAAATAAAATGTAATACAATAAAATGCAATAAATTGAACTCAAATAAAATAAAATGTAATACAATAAAATGCAATAAATTAAACCCAAATGAAATACAATAATTTGTACAATACAACGAATCTAAAATTACGCCATCGTTACAGCATGATATTGTTGCTCGCATCGAGACGAGTTCAACGGCCTATAGTAAATCATGCCCACTGAATTGAAAACCTTGACAATAACAAAAAAAATGCTTCGAAATCTCGTACATGCTCGACGATGTCGATAGAAACGTCTTCGTCTTTGTTCGTAAATAGCGGTGTCCGAGGAAAGCGGACGAGAGTTAATCGATACCATAACGCTGCTAAATACGTAAAAGGATGCGCTTTAGGTGCACGTGTCGCCGCGACGACACGCCGGAAAAGACGATGGGTGCGAGCCCGCCTAATGCAACGAGCGAAACCGGCAGCCAAGCCGAGCCGAGCCCTGTTTCTAACTGAACTTGCATCGAGCGAGAAACGTGTGTCGCAATTAACGCCGGTTTAGAGTATTGTTTCAACGGTACTTGCTTAAGGACACGCTAATCGCCTCGCCTAATACCGTAGGAGGATGTACATTCGGCGAAACCAGGTTGAGATATGCTCGTTGTTTTTTTCTATTGGGTTGGCAACTAAGTAATTGCCGATTTGTTCAATGAAATAAAAATTTCTTTTTTACTCGGAACGATGTTTAATCTGTAATGTATTTTCCACTTTGTTCGACGACCTTTTGCCATCTCTCTGACAACTTGAAAATTCCACGCTCGTAGAAAGTCTGATCCTTTTCGGCCAAAAACTGAGTTAAGTGAGATTTTACAGCGTCATCATCGTTAAAAGTTTTACCACGAAGGGAGTTGTCCAGGGATCGAAATAAGTGGTAATCCGATGGCGCGAGATCAGGACTATATGGTGGGTGTAACATCGATTCCCAACCAATATCCATCAATTTTTGCCGAGTGGACAAAGACGTGTGCGGCCTAGCATTGTCCTGCTGGAAAATGGCACCTAATATAAAACAATTCTGGTCGCTTTTCCTTGACCGCTGCATTCAATTTGTCCAGTTGCTAATATTCACGGATAATAAAAAATAGCATAATAATAATAATAATAATAATAATTTTATAATATAACATTTATAATATATATTTATTATATTATTTATATTATTATTTATATATTATATATTATATATAAATATATAACATTTATAATATATATATAAAACATTATATAATATATATTTATTATATTATTTATATTATTATTTATATATTATATATTATATATAAATATATAATATAATATTTATTTATATTATTATTTATATATTATATATTATATATAAATATATAATATAATATTTATTTATATTATTATTTATATATTACATTTATAATATAACATAAAAATGGGAGTGAGAGACATCTATAACTGAAATCGGCAATTACTTAGTTGCCAACCCAATATTTGGCCTCCTCTGGCGCGTCTCTTGTTTGCGATTCATCGGCAACAAAAGTTCCTACGGCGCGGGTCGCGTCGGTTCCGCGGCCCCCGCAAAACTTTCCATCATTTTGGCCGGTTTAAACGGCCGTTTCGTTGCACCGGGAACGCTAAAAGCTAAACGGTCAAATTGGCCGGGATAAAGGACAATCGAGAAGGCGAACGGCCCCGTTCAAACAACCCCGGAGGCATAGCGACGGGTGTCCCGAAACCGGAAGTCGAAAATGGAATTTTACGGTGACCTTTCGTCGATCGCGGGAGCTCTCGGAGTATGCTGAGTTTTTTCTTTTTTTTAGTCGAATCGTTACAGAATGACACGTTTCTGGTCGTCGAAGAAATTATGGTTTAGATTGATAAAATTATCTCGGAATTATAGAATGGAATATTATAGTTGGAACGCTGCGAAGTATAATTGTTGTAAAATAGTTGTAACATTTTTTGGTTCTGTTGCGAAACAACTAAGTAAATAACTAAATAGGTAAATAACTAAATAAGTAAATAACTAAACAAGTAAATAACTAAATAAGTAAATAACTAAAGAAGTAAATAACTAAAGAAGTAAATAACTAAATAAGTAAATAAGTAAATAACTAAATAACTAAATAAGTAAATAAGTAAATAACTAAATAAGTAAATAATTAGTTATTTAATTTTAATTAGTTATTTAGATAAGTAAATAAGTAAATAACTAAATAACTAATATTACAAATGTTACTAACGTTACTGGTATTACTAATATAAAACTAATATAACTAAGATAACTAATATAAAGCTAATATAATTAATATAAAACTAATATAATTAATATAAAGCTAATGTAGAACTAATAGAACTAAGGTAACTAATATAACTAAGATAACTAATATAAAACTAATATAACTAAGATAAGTAATGTAAAACTAATATAACTAAGATAAGTAATATAAAGCTAATATAACTAAGATAACTAATTTAAAGCTAATATAACTAAGATAACTAATATAAAACTATTATAATTAAGATAACTAATATAAAGCTAATATAACTAAGATAACTAATATAAAACTAATATAACTAATGTAAAACTATAATAAGTTATATTTATAATAATGTAAACTATAATATAACTAAGATAACTAATATAAAACTAATATAACTAACGTAAAACTATAATAATATAAAACTAATACAACTAATATAAAGCTAATAATAACTAAGATAACTAATATAAACCTAATATAGCTAACACAAAATTAATATAACTAATACAACTAACATAGAACTAAGAAAACTAAAACAACTGAATAACTAAAAGTAACTAAATAAATAATTGAATAAATAAAGGGAACGGGAGCCACGAAGAGAGCCTAGAAGCGCTAATAAATCAGAAGAATCGCGAGGACCATGTGTCCGGTGAGGGCTGATCCCGATCGCGGATCGCCGGCGAATTCTTATGCATGAAATGCATTATGCACCTAGGGAACAACACGGGAAAGTGTAATATGATGAGACACTTTGTATTCGCGGTACATACAGAAGCGAAACACCGTGCGGATATATCGGTAACCAAGAAAAGAAAACGGGGCATGTGTATATATATATATATATATATATATATATATATATACACGACGGGTTGCCCGGGCGGATTGCCGCCGCGTAATTGGTCAATCGGAATGCGGGACCATCAGAGATTCTCGCCCCGTTTCCTGTAATTCTTTCAATTCTGCCGATACTGACAAATTCCGGCTCGTTATCCGTCCCCAAAAAGCTGCACCGTGACTTCCCCCGGCGACGGTAAGAACCGGCCATAACCGAATACGCCCGTTTCAACAGGAATTCACGGACGCGACATTGTTCCGACGACGGAGTCCGTTCTGATGGCCGGGCTTCTTAACCCTTTACACTCGAGCGGCGACACCGAGGCGACGTTGAAAACTGCTACGCTATTTTCGTAAAGAATTTCTACTGATTATTAGATTTTTCTGTGTTCGATAAATTGTCGAATAATGGAAGCTTTCTATAAGCATGCGCGCATGAGAAAAACGAATAGGAACAAAGTATATCGTGTATTGCTCCAATTTTGTTTATAAATAATAACAAGAAATAAAATGGGAGCAGTATTATATTTTTTTTCAGAAATTTCTGGCACCGCTTTCGACGCTGAACGGGTTAAATCAGCGTAAACAGTGAATAAAATAAAAATCTGTGTATCTTGACTATAAAATTGAACTCGGATTTAGATAATTGTAGAAAAATCTGATCCTTTCGACGACTAAAACTGCAGAGCCTTAATAATAATAATAATAATAATAATAATTGTTCGGTACTTTTTTCTTATTAAATCATCTTTTATGTTCACAGGAATACCTTAATTCATAAACGAATCGTGTTATTCAGTTTATGTTATTTATTTAATTTTATTTTTGGTTATTTATTTATTCATTTATTTATTCATTTATTCAGTTCGTATAATTTAACATTAACATAATTATTTATTGTCACGAGAGTATGTACAAAGCTTAAACATAATCATATTTACACATACAAAGCGCACAGTTATCGATCGTACACAGTTAGTCCATATAAATCGCGTCGTATCAATTAAGATCGAGAATTCTTTATTTCCTTTTGTCGCCCCAAGTAATAACAAAATTAAAAAAAAAGGAAAAAAAGGCGTTTTAGTTATCGTCTAACATTTTAGAATCGTCTAACATCCTCTAAAAAGAATTCAAGTCGCTTCATCCAGCTTTAAAAAAAACGTTACGTTAGCGAAATCTCTCCGATCGACGCTCTACTTGTACACGAAAATGGACAATTCGAGAGATATTTCATCTTAAATACAACATATAATGTTAGAATATATTCTAACGCACGCTCGATTTCGCGAGTACAGTAATGTCTCTCTAATTGACGCTTAGATTGTCCACGAAAATGGACAATTTGGGGAGAAGAGATACCTTTGATATTCGAGCCTTGCGATTCATTTTTAGTTACAAACCGTCAACAACTATAAAAACGAACCGTAAGGATCGAATAATCGTGTCTCCTCTCCCCAAATTGTCCATTTTTGTGCACAATCTGAGCGTCAGTTAGGCAGACATTACTGTACTTGGAAGCGAAATATCGAGTTCTAACAGAGCACAACTTCGAGCGACGATAACTCCGCGAAAAATCACCTTCGGACGATGACTCTTTTTTTAAATTAAAGCTCGAAACCTCTGCTATCGGACAGCGTGCCTGGATATTAAGTTCCACGCATCCACGCCACTGTAACCCTTTAAATGCGAGGCCATGTCCGTCGAACGTCATACGTCGTATCGTCGAGTTCGACGAATCGCACGGACTTTGGACAATTTTTCTCCGAGATGCCGTTCACGGCAGAACGAAGTTCGATCTTTCCCCTTTAATTTGATAAAAAAGAAACTCGGCTGCGATTTTTTCTCGCAAAGTTACAGCAGTTTATAGTAACCCTTGCGTGTTCTCCAATCTATGGTACGAATTGTCAACAACCATAAAAACGAGCTGCGAGGCTCGAACAATCGCATCTGCTCTCCCGAAATTGTCCATTTTTCTGCGCAATCTGTGCGTCAGTTAGGGAGACATTACTGTACACCCCCGACGATCTCCTCGAACTCGATCGAAAAATTCTACCGAGCAACGCTGACGGCTACAGTAATGTCTCCCTTACTGACGCTCAGTTTGTCCACTAAATTGGATCATTTGGGAAGAGGAGATACGATTATTCGAGCCTCGTGGCTCGTTTTTATAATTGTGGACAATTTATAACTATAAAAATAAACCGCAAGGCTCGAACAATCGTATCTCCTCTTCCCAAATTGTCCATTTTTCTGCGCAATCTGTGCGACAGTTAGGGAGACATTACTGTACAACCCCGACGATCTCCTCGAACTCGATCGAAAAATTCTGCCGAGCAACGCTGACGGCTACAGTAATGTCTCCCTTACTGACGCTCAGATTGTCCACTAAATTGGATCATTTGGGAAGAGGAGATACGATTATTCGAGCCTCGTGGCTCGTTTTTATAATTGTGGACAATTTATAACTATAAAAATAAACCGCAAGGCTCGAACAATCGTATATCCTCTTCCCAAATTGTCCATTTTTCTGCGCAATCTGTGCGTCAGTTAGGGAGACATTACTGTACACCCCCGACGATCTCCTCGAACTCGATCGAAAAATTCTGCCGAGCAACGATGGCGGCTATACGGTTCACCGACGGGCCCCTCGAGGCCCCTTGAGTCCCCGAAGGATTCTAAGAACCCTTTCCGAACTTCTCCGCGAAGCTCTCGACCCCCTCCAACGCTCTCCCGGCCAAGTCCCACCAGCTGACGTCCGCGTACGTTCTGCCGTGCTCGACGGCTTCCGCCAGGTGAGCCGGGAACGCGATCTTGTGCCTGGCGATGCTCTTCAATACCAGAGCGGCGATGTAAATGATGAAGTAGATGCTGAAGTACAGCGGAACATACCAGAGCTTCTTCCCGATGAAATAGTACGAGTACGGCCTCTTGTCGAGCCTCTGATCGTTCATTTCCGGCTTCTCGGTGTGCTCGTGATGGTACTCCGGTATGTGATCGTAGATCAGCTCGTGATGGAAATCGTGATCGTGATCGTGATCGTGATCGTACGAGTGGCCGTCGTACGGAGGATGATCTAGGGGAGCGGAATACTCGATCGGTTTCGGCGGCGGATCGCTGGGATAAGAGGATCCCACCGGAAAATCGGGATAATCGGGATCGTCGTGCGAGCCGAATGGGTCTGGCTTGTACGAATCCGGTTTGTACGAGTCTGGTTTGTATGAATCTGGCTTGTACGAGTCCGGTTTGTACGAATCTGGCTTGTACGAGTCCGGTTTGTGCGAATCTGGCTTGTACGAGTCCGGTTTGTACGAATCTGGCTTGTACGAGTCCGGTTTGTGCGAATCTGGCTTGTACGAGTCCGGTTTGTACGAGTCCGGCTTGTACGAGTCCGGCTTGTACGAATCTGCTGGCTGAAAACGAATCGTTCGAAATTTCGATCATTTCAAATTAAAAACAGAAAATTCAAATGAACAAATTAAATTTCGAATAAAAAAACAATAGAAATTACAGTAAATTCTGCCTAATTGACGCGCAACTTGAATGGACAATTTGAGACGACGAGGCACGATTGTAAATAATATTCGCCGAAGAAGGCGAAGCTGCGCCTATTATTCTTTAACT